>NW_005871687.1:387572-393405 GCF_000147115.1 Myotis lucifugus | reverse complement strand
CGGGGAGTGACAGTTGCCCGGAACCACACGTGTTTGTGAGTGTGCGTGGGCAGAGGGCTGGAGGGCCTCAGGAGGCGGGCACTGACCCCTGTGGCAAACCCGTGTTCATGCCAGTCCTGACTGGCATGCTATTCTCAGGGCCAAGCCCAGGTGTGTCCCTGGTGCCAACTCCAGGGCTGATCTCAGCTCTGACCCTGGCACCAACGTCTACCCCTGGTGAGGGGTGAGCAAGCTGTTCCCGCATCCCCTGCCTGGTTGAGGCATGTGGTTCTGGGCAGCTGTGACTCAGGGGCCTGGGCTGGGGGTGACCCCGACTTTCCCTCTCCCTTTCTCCCTCTCTCCCCCAGATCTGCATTCAAGTGGTGGCCCGGCGGCCCCACAGCCTCAGCTCAGAACTCACAGGCACCTGCAGCCTGCTGGCCTCCAACCTCAGTCGCCAGGCCCTGGTCTCTTTCAACGACATTGGTAAGGATACTCGCTGGCCTTGGGCAGCTCTAAGGAGGTTTCCTTGAGTCTCTAAGAAGGGGCACCTGCCCATGGAAGATACGGAAGGACACAGGCCCAGAAAGGGCAAGTTGGGCCTAGGCCCGCCGTGGGCTAAGTGTGGGCTTACCCCAAGCTGAACAAGGAGGCTGTCTGACTCTGAGCTCTTTCATGTGTATTTTTAAAGAAAATCTCCTGGATCCTGAGGCACATGCGGATGCTGGAGACTGCTACAGGAACAAAAAAGGCAGCACTGAGAATACAGCCAGGCAGCGCCGGGATCTGAAGGCCAAAGAGGAGGAGGAGGAGGAGGAGGAGGAGGAGGAGGAGGAGGAGGAGGAGGAGGGAGCTGGTGAGAAGAGGCAGATCTGGGTTGCTCTCTGAGGCTCTCAGAGCTGATGCCTAGGCTGGCAACTTCAGGGGTGAGAGCTGCCTAGGTCTGGGAGATGGGGAACAGTGGCTGGATTCTACTGTCTGGATTCTACAGGCCTGACCACCCCCAGCTCTGCCCCCCTCCATCTTACTGATGGGGAAACTGAGGCCCAGAGAGTGGGAGTGATGGGAGTGGCTCGCAGAGTCAGAGCCTGAGCAGGTCCTGGCTCTCTCGCAGCCTCTGAGACAAGGCCTCGCTGTTGGGAGCTTCACCAACTTCTTCCCTGAACTGAGCCCTTGGGGCTTGAATGGGGTGGGTGTCCTATAGGGCAGGACATGCCACCCTCACACCTGCCCCAGTTCCATGCCCACTCCGGACCTGCTCCCTGTCTTGGCCCAGGCACCGAGATCGCCATCGTCCTGGATGGCTCGGGAAGCATTGATCCCCCCGACTTCCAGAGAGCCAAAGACTTCATCTCCAACATGATGAGGAAGATCTATGAGAAGTGCTTCGAGGTGGGCTTCCCTAGGAGCTAGACGCACACAGTCTGTTGCTATCTATCGCTATGAACAAACCACCTCGAAACAGCTACCATTGATCTGCTCACAGTTCTATGGGTCAGCTATTTGGGCTGGGCTCAGCTGGGCGGTTCTTCTGCTGCTGGTCTTGCCTGAATTTTTTCCTGCAGCTGCAGGTGTCTGGTTACTTGACTGGGACTGGTTGGCCTCACTTGTCTGGCCATGTGTGGTCAGACAGCAGGTCAGCCCAACGTTTTCATGGCTGCAACATTCCAAGAGGGCAAGGCCTAATGCACACAAGCACTTTTCATGTCTCTGGTTTTATCCCATTTGCTGATATCCCAAAGGCCAAAGAAAGTCACATGGTGGCTACGAAGGGGAGAGGGCGTACACATGGATGTGGGTTCAGGGAGAAGTCTGCGATCCACTGGGAGCTGTCACTGTCACATCTCCCTCTGCCTTAGCACCTCCTCTTGCCTTCAACAAGAAGGAATGAGTGGATTCTTCCTCAGCGTCCAGGGGGAGCCATTCAAGGGCTTTGGGCATGGCCACTCTGCCAACCTCCTCCTCCTCTGCCCCTCCCTCCAGTGCAGCTTTGCCCTGGTGCAGTACGGAGGCGTGATCCAGACTGAGTTTGACCTTCAGTACAGCCAGGATGTGATGGCCTCCCTCAGCAAAGTCCAGAACATCACTCAAGTGAAGAATGTCACCAAGACAGCCTCTGCCATGCAGCATGTCCTGTGAGTATGAGGGCAGCGGGAATTACCTGAACACCTACTGGGTGCTGGCCGGCATCCCTGCCTAGAGGCTTTGAGGCGTCATGCCTGGAGAGGTGGCAGGACAGAACGGTAAAGAGGAGAGGATCAGGGTTCTAGCTCCTCCTCGGTTGAAAGGAGAATGTGAGGTCTTTCAGTCCAGCCTTGGCTGATGAATGACACCCCAGGACAGTCCTCCAAAGAGCCTCCTGAGGACCCCTCTTGAGAGTGGAGCACAGAGCAGACCGTGGGGGGGCTCAGTGGCCGGGCTGCCTGGGTCCACATCCCAGCGCCCGTCTGTACCTGGAGACCTGGGTGCCAGACCTCTCCGTGCTTGGTTCTCACGTGTAAAATGGGAATAATAATAGCCCTTGCCTTAGAGCAGTGGTTCTCAACCTTGGCTGCACATTAGAATCACCTGGGAATCTTTTTAAAATCCTGATTTCTGGCCCTAACTGGTTTGGCTCAGTGGATAGAACATCAGCCTGCGGACTCAAGGGTCCCAGGTTTGATTCCGGTCAAGGGCATGTACCTTGGTTGCAGGCATCCCCAGTAGGGGGTGTGCAGGAGGCAGCTGATGGATGTTTCTCTCTCATCGGTGTTTCTAACTCTCTATCCCTCTCCCTTCTTCTCTGTAAAAAATCAATAAAATATATATTTTTTTTAAAAATCCTGATTTCTGGGCCTCATCCTCCGGAAATTCTGTTTCTTTGTTACTAATGTTGTGGCCCCACCCCATAGCAAAGAAACAGAATTTCCGGAGGATAAGGCCCAGGAGTCAGGATTTTGAAAAGATTTCCAGGTGATTCTAATGTGCAGCCAAGGTTGAGAGCCACTGCCTGAGAGGATTCTGTGAGGATTAAATGGGTTAAAATACATACAGTGCCTATAAGAGTGCCTGGCACATAAGTGCTCTGTAAATATTAGCCTCTGTTCTTAATGTCATTGTTATTCCCACACACATCTATTCCCTGTGCTGTCCAGCACCTTTCTGTTGGGAGCAGGTGCCCCACCTCCACCCAGCCCTGCTGGGTCCCCACCCCTCTTGGGGCCCTTGTTCCCCTGCGAGGGCACCTTAACCCTCTCCAATTCTAAAACAGGTTTGTGAATAAAATCTCCCCAAGCTCAGCCATCTCTCTGGCCAAGTCCTCCACTTCCTTTACTCTCCCTACTTAGAGACAACATCTTCTCACCAAGCCACGGCTCCAGAAAAGAGGCCTCCAAGGTCATGGTGGTGCTCACCGATGGGGAGATATTCATGGACCCCCTCAGCCTCACGACTGTCATCAACTCCACAAAGATGCAAGGCGTTGAGCGCTTTGCCATTGGGGTAAGGGCCAGGAGCAGGGGGCGCCTCCTAAGTCTCTGTAGGGGAGGAGCCAGGGTTCCTGGGAGGGGCTTCTGTAAGCAGCTTACCAAACCCTGTTCTGTGCACACTCACCAACGTTTCTTCCCGCCTCACGTCCCGGGCAGCACACCCACTCCCACAGAGGCTCATTTCCCCAACGTGGTCACAGCTCACTTGCTCAGCAGCGATGGGGAGAGCAGCGGCAACTCCGGGAGCCCACATCAGGGTGGGGTGGGGGGTTGGTCCTAGAGGAGATGGTGGTGAGCTGAGCCTTGGAGGACAGGCAGGAGTAACTGGCCGAGGGTCCAGGGGAGGAGGGGAGAGCGCTGCAGGCAGAGGGAACAGCGTGTGCAGAGGTGAGAAGGAGCCTGTGTGTTCAGGACAACACATGTAGACTGGTAAGACGACGGTGTGTGTGT
Organism: Myotis lucifugus; assembly: GCF_000147115.1. Classification (NCBI taxonomy): domain Eukaryota; kingdom Metazoa; phylum Chordata; class Mammalia; order Chiroptera; family Vespertilionidae; genus Myotis; species Myotis lucifugus. The sequence goes on along the minus strand of NW_005871687.1, from coordinate 389,509 downwards.
TTGGGGGAGAACAGGGAGCAGGGAAAGTAGGGGGCAGGAGGTGGAGGCCCTGAAGGCCAGGCGGCGAGGCCGGCTCTCTCCCTGGGCCTGGAGAGGCCTCGGGGCTCAGGAAGCAGCCAGCTCTCAGGTGTGGATCCACGGATCCGGGGCCTCTGTGCAGGTGGGAGAGGCATTTACGAAGCCTAAGACTGAGACGGAGCTGAAGCTGATCGCCTCGCATCCTCCGGAGACTCATGCCTTCAAGGTGACCAACTACGCGGCGCTGGATGGGCTGCTGAGCCAACTGCAGCAAAGTATCGTCCTCATGGAAAGTGAGGGCTCCAGGGTCCTCGCCACCCTGTGCTGCCTCCTCGGCATTCAGCAGGAGGTCTGAGCCCTGCCCTCCAGCCCCACCCCGGGGCTCCTCTTGTGACTCTCAGGGCAACTCCCGTCACCTCTTTGAGCCTCGGCTGTTCCATCTCTAAAAAGGCGACCGTATCCCCAGGCCTCTGCACTTCCTGAGTGTCCACCCAGCTCTGATGAGCTGGCCTGGTGCTGGAGAAAGAAGAATGACAGGCGTGGAGACCCAGGCCCCGAAGGAGGGAGGGAACTGCCCAGGCTCTCGTCCGGTAGCTGCTAAAGCAGGACCCACATCTCCACTCTCAGCTTGGTTCTGTTCCCATCACACCAAACCCAGTTCCGTCTGGGAGCGAGGCCAGGCTGGACCCTTCCCTGGCTTGGTTGCTCCCTCCACCCTGCCCAGAGCAGTGTCTCACTGGGTGTCTTGGCTTCCAGGCACGGTCGGAGAAGCCCTCCACTTCCAGCTGGCACAGGTCGGGTTCAGCGCCCAGATCCTGAAAGAGGTATGTGGCCAACTCAGCATGGAGGAGGGCCCAGCAACACCCAGGGACTAGGGGCCCTGGGCCACAGAGCAGCTCTGCCTCCTGGTCATGCCTCTGAAGGAGCCACGTTAGGATAACGGAAAACTTCCGCTTATCTGGGACCCTGAGGTAGACAAAAGAATGGCCACATTCATCCCGGGGGTCGTCTTGTTCTGTGTGTTCAAGGATTGAGCTGTTCTTAAAATACATACTAGGCCAGTGATGGCGAACCTTTTGAGCTCGGCATGTCAGCATTTTGAAAAACCCTAACTTAACTCTGGTGCCGTGTCACATACAGAAATTTTTTGATATTTGCAACCATAGTAAAACAAAGATTTATATTTTTGACATTTATTTTATATATTTAAATGCCATTTAACAAAGAAAAATCAACCAAAAAAATGAGTTCGCGTGTCACCTCAGACACGCGTGTCATAGGTTCGCCACCACTGCACTAGGAGCAGGCTTTGGCCTGGGCCAGCTCGCCAAGTTGCCTACTTCTCCCCACCAGAGGCACTGTTCCCACAGGTGGGCCGAGATGCAGGCACGGAGGGCAGGGCATGGTAGGAGCACGGTTAGTTAGGACTGTCACTCGGCCCAGGCTGGGCAACCTGGGAAGAAGGAGACGAGCACTCTCTTCTCTGTCTCCTTTGAGTGCTTCCTTCACGCCTGGGCCAGGATGGCTTCTGCTCTGGGGTTGGTATTAGAGGGAAGGGTCATGGGTACAAGGCAGGAACCAGTGTTTGCCATCTCACCTTCCTCCTGCATGGCTGGCCAGGTGGGCCTGGGGCCACGGAACACCCCTGTTCCCCCACAGCACAAGGTTCGCTGTGCTGGCAGTAGACCCGAGGTCACAGCGGCTGACCCCGGGCACCTCCAGCTCAAATGGCCTCCTCGTCCCCTGCAGGAGCAGCTGCTGCTCGGTGCTGTTGGGGCCTTTGATTGGTCCGGGGGCGTGTTGCTCTATGACAGGCACAGCTGCCGGGGCCAGTTCCTGAACCAGACGGTGGTGGACAGCAAGGCTGGAAAGCACAGCTACCTGGGTGAGGGCGGGGCCCGGAGACCACCTGGGTGGGG
>NW_005871687.1:381605-384392 GCF_000147115.1 Myotis lucifugus | reverse complement strand
CAGTGGTTGAGCATTGACCTATGAATCAGGAGGTCATGGTTAGATTCCCGGTCAGGCACCTGCCCAGGTTGCAGGCTTGATCCCCAGTAGGGGGTGTGCAGGAGGCAGCCGATCAAAGATTCTCTCTTATCATTGATGTTTCTATCCCTCTCTTCCTCTCCCTTCCTCTCTGAAATCAATTTTAAAAATTTTAAAATATATATATTTTTAAAAAATGATAGATCAGGAACCACATAATAGCATGGGTGATGAAGCTAATTATGTTAGAAATCCAAATGAAAGAAATGTGCTGAAATTGAACACTAACTATATCTCTGAGCTTCCTAGCATCTGAACAGAAAGTGAAATATTCTAATTGCTGTTTATTCCTTTCCCCTGTCAACTGACCTAAGAGTGGAGCTGAGGGTCCTTCTTCAAATCATTATCAGAAAAACTGAATGAAAGAAAGTAGAAATAGAAGGACAAAAGTTATTATTTACGAAGGTTTCCATCTGACAAAGGTGTCTACAACACTCACAGAAAATGTATTTGTCGTAATACTTTTTGTAATACTTTAAGCAATAAAACAATAAAAAAATTTCTTTCAAACAGAAAAAAAAAAAAGAAAATGTATTTGTCAGGACTCAGGGCCTGACTGGCCCTAGAACTTTGGACCTATAAGGATCATTTATTCCAACAACCTCATGAATTATGCTTCTAACCACACATCTGTCCCCACATCTGTTCCAGTTGTTAATAGGATTAAGAAAGAGTTTCCAGTGAGTCCGTGGCTTCTTTAAATAGAAGCATAACTACTCCTTCCACCAGGAGTCATGCTCACCTACTCTCCTGGCTCGAAGCTTCTACCATGGCTCACTCAGAGAGAAGGGCAAATGCCATCCCAGGATGGCATTTTGTTTTTCACCTCTAATATGTCCTTCATGCTGTTCTGTAAACACAGATGTGACCATGAGTCGTCCCTCAGTGCCTCCCATTTGCTCTCTGAATAAAATCATCAGGTTTTTAAAGAATATATTATTTTCTTAACATATATTTTTATTGATTTCAGAGAAGGGAGAGGGAGAGATAGAAACATGTATGATGAGAGAGAACCAGTGATCGGTTGCCTCCTGCACACCTCCCACCAGGGATCAAGCCCTGAGCATGTGCCCTGACCGGAAATTGAACTGCCACCTCTTGGTTCGTAGGTCCATGTTCAACCACTGAGCCACACAGGCTGGGCAAAGTTGTCAGTTTTTAACTCCTTAGGATTGGGGTGGAAACCATAAGGAGTTATGAGATTTGAGAGCAGATCCAGGGATCTTTCTAATGCTCTTGGCAGCTTGGTTCAATGACAGCTTCCCTTCAGCCTGGCTTGTTGGGAAGAGGCTTAGGACTTCTGGCTCTCCACTGTCATGGCTTATTTCATGACTACACCGAAGTTAAAGGCATTCTCCTTGTCATCTTCTGCCCCACATCCGACGGCAACTCCGCCTTCCTGGTGACTGCAGCTCTGTGAAGAGGACTGCTTCTCCAACATTACTGTCAAGGTCAGCTACCACCTCCAGAACTCCAAGGACCAGAGGAGCCATTCCCACCCTATCCTGGACATCTACAGTGAGCCCTCCGCCATCTTCCAGGTGACTGTACCCACACCTGGGACCAGACCCTCCGGGGCACCATCCTCCAAAGCACCTGCTCCCCTAACTTCAAAGAATGTTAGAATTGGGAGGGTCTTCAGACAGCATTTGGGCCCCTTACTACACCAAGGGGCGGGCCTCACTGGTGGGTAACCACATCTCCAAACTAGTTCCTTTGTGTTCAGAGTGCTTGCTACATATTTAATGAAGCATTTGAACACACTGCCTGACTTGGCAAGGGTGTCTGATGACCGTGCGCTGGGGTCCCATGTGGGGACTGGACTGGAGCCACCCTGTCCTGCTGGGAGAGAGGATGCCCTTTGGCACAGCTGTCTACCCAGGTCCCGCTCAGGGCCTTTGGGCTGAATGTCTGGCCCCACCTAACTTGCCCCTAATGGGAAGGTAGGGTCACAAGAAACTTTTCTCATTACTAAGGGAAACCAGAGAGGGAAAGCAAACAGTCATATTTCCTGACTCTATGATATCTAAGGTGATTTTGCTTGTATCCAGGCTCTGGAATATTCTATCTGTCTACATTTAGAGAGTGTTATGGGGTATAGAAAAGTCAGCAGGATCAAAGAAGTGACAACGTGAGCCTTAAAGAGTAATAATTACAGTCAGTTGGGATGAGTTGAGTCTCCAAAATTTGAACTAAAAAGCCAACAGCTTTTTCTGTTCAGGCAGGCACAGAAAAGCTCAGGTAACTTAGTTCTAGGTAATCATAGGACAGTCCCGACTGTCCAATATTTTTTACCCAAATGCTCTCTTAATTAAATTATACAAGATTTTAGCTCCAGTTTTGGTCAATATCTAATGTATTAATCACAAATAGTAAATAGAGTCCTGCCTGGGTAGTTTAGTTGGTTAGAGAGTCATTATGATACTCCAAGGTTGCGGGTTCGATCCCTGGTCAGGGCATATACAAGAATCAACCAATGAATACGTAAATAATTGATGTCTCTCTCTCTCAAAACAAAACAAAACAAAATAGTAAATAGAAATAAGAGAGTAACACAATCAGGGCGACTGTTTTCACTGATCATCTGCTCAGGAAGAGAGGGAATCAGGTTTGTCTTATGAACAAGACTGACATCTTAATTTTTTAGGCAAGAAGACTTTATTTTAAATTTATATAGTATATTTATTTTGTAAAGAATTAAACATTTTT
>NW_005871687.1:377044-381150 GCF_000147115.1 Myotis lucifugus | reverse complement strand
CGAACCATGACCTCCTGGTTCATAAGTTGATGCTAAACCACTAAGCCATGCTGGCGGGCTCCCCATGCATTCTTTATCCAGATTTCCAAAATATTAACATCTGCACGTTTTGTTATTCACATTGCTTTATCATTCTTTCTCGATATATATAGACAGTACATATACATATATACAAATTACACACATATACACATTTATATTTCTGAACCATTTGAGAGTAAGTTATACATTTGATGCCTTACCCTCCAGTATTCAGTATCTATTTCCTAAAATCAAGGACATTCTCTTACAAAACCTCAGTGCAATGATCAAAATCAGGAAATAATAATAAAATACTATTACCTAATCTATTTAAATCTCATCAGTTGTCCTATTAATGTCCTTTATTGCAAAAGAAAAAACTTTTTCTGCCGGTCCAGCATCATTTATTGCATTTTGTCATCACTTATCTTTGGTCTCCTTTAATTTGGAGCAGTTTCTCAGTCTTTAATGACTTCAACATTTCCGAAGGATACAGGCCAGTTATTTTGTAGAATGTTTCTCAACTTGAATTTGTCCGATGCTTCCTCACGATTAGATTAGATTGTGCGTTTTGGGCAAGAATATCATAGAAGTGAAGTTGGTCCTTCTAGGTGTCATGTCAGGGGCACACTGCTTTGTCCCACGACTGGTGCTCTTTCCCCTGGTCATGAATAAGTATCTTAGAGGCGATGCTTGGAGATTATGAATGTATTCTGTTTAACATCCATTCATGATTCTTACCTGAATCAATGATTACTTTGATGGTTTGGCAAAGACATTTTTTATTCCACTGATAAAATGGACGAGGAGGCGTGATTTGGTATTAGTTTAAGCACACAGATGTTTCCAGAGAATGAGTTCCAGCTGGGAGCTTAAGGTAGTTTAACCTTGCTCACACTCACTGGATTTGGGTGAAAGAGAGCAGGCTACTTGTCTATATTAGAAACAAAAATAAAGAAAATCCAAAAAACTTTGCCCCAAACTATTGACCCAGTCGGAGTGTCAAGCTCTGACTTCTGCAAATTGCATCTCCAGTCTCCAGGAAGGAGGAGGTTTCCTTTCTAACTCTGGCTCCATTCCCGCTTCAGGCCCTGGGCAGAGTCCTTGCGTAAGCTGCTGATGCGGTCACTGGCTGCTGGGGAGAGAAAGGCAGAGATTTCCCAGTTAAGGAGCTGGCTGTGTTTCCTTCATAATAAAAAATAAACCCACCCCTAGCTGGTTTGGCTCAATGGATAGAGCGTCGGCCTACGGATTGAAGGGTCCCGGGTTCGATTCCAATCAAGGGCACATGCCCAGGTTGCAGGCTCAATCCCCCAGTGGGGGGCCTGCAGGAGGCAGCCAATCAATGATTCTCTCTCATTATTGATGTTTCTCTCTCTCTCTCCCTCTCCCTTCCTCTCAGAAATCAATAAAACAAACAAACAAACAAAAACACCCAGATTCTTTAGAAACTTTGATTTTTCAACCTGAATAGGGCTTTTCAACTTTGACTGGGCCTGTGGATCCTCTGTGACTCTCTGAATTAGTTTGGTTTAGTGTAGGAGTGATTGCAAGGGGAATATTTAACCCCCAGAGACTACCCACGGAATCAGAGGGTGTGCAGGACTGGATCTTGACAATATTTGATTAGGTGTCTTCCATTTGTGCCCCTGCTGTTCCTACCTCTACTTGAAAGGACTAAGAAAACTCTTCTTCATATAGGTTTTCCTCCCCAAAATTTCAAAGTACACAGTGAGTTGTGAGTGTTGGTGCTTCCTTCTGCTGATAGAAATGTGACAGGCCCTCCCACCATTCCATGAAGGTCACCCCATTTTTTACCCTTGCCTGAGGCCTGACTCATGGTGTACCTGTGTGTAGGACCAAGCACACCCCCTACCTGACAGGCTGTCACTTGCCATCTGTTCCTCCTACCGCTGCCAGATCAAGGAATGTCACAGTCACAGCCATGTGGACACAGCCCAGCCTGTCCAGCATGTCCTAAGGAGATCACGAGGGAAGGCTGCGGGGATGGTGGGGTCCCTGGGCTAATCCTGCCCCCGTCTCGTTACAGCTGCCCTACGAGAAGGCCTGCAAGAATAAGCTGTTTTGTGTTGCTGAGTTACAGCTGGCCACCACCTCTCCGTGAGTCGGATCCAGTCATCACAGTTTCTGTAGTAAACTTCCTCCTGACTTACCTGAACCGACCATTCCCTCTCCTTCCCCTCATGGCCCACAAAGGGCCTTGCATTTATTATCTCATTGCTTCCCCAGCCATCCCATAAGGGAGGCAACACAGAGATCTGCTTTCCCATTTTACAGATTAGAGAACAGACTCAGTAGTTGGGAGCCTGCGTGGGGTCACAGGGGTCACCTCGTAGACTTGAACCCAGGTCTCCGACATCCTGGGAAATGCTATTTTCATAGGCCGGTGTCAGTTAGAGGCAACCTCTTCCCCGACTCACCTCTTACTCAAATTACTTAATTCAGTAAGTGTTTATGGAGCGTCTACTCTGTGCCAAGCACTCCAGGTGCTGCAGATACAGCAGCAAACAACACAGACAAAGAGCCCTGCCTTCCTGCTGCTTTTAGGGGGGAGAAGACAACAAATAAGTAAATATTATGTTGTCAAGATGTACTATGAAAATAAGGAAGGGAAGGTGGGAGGGAGTATGGGGTGGAGATGGGGTGGCAGTTTTAAACGGAGTGGTCAGGCAAGGGCTCGCTGAGCAGGCTTTTTGGTACACACAGGAGGTCGAGGAATGACTATGTGGGTATTGGAAGGAAGAGCAAGTGCCAATGCCCTGGATGGGAGGAATGGCCAGGACCTAGCAGTGGTTGCAGTAGCATGAGGGGAGAGAGGCAATGTGTGGGCAGGGGACGGTCACCTGGGGCCGCACAGGCCTTCTTCCATGGGGCTGTTACTGGGAGCTGGGAAGCCAGAGGAATGCATGATCTTTCATTTGTCACTGGGTCATTCTTGCTGCTGTGTTGAGAACAGACTATAGGAGCAAAGGTGGAAGCAGGGAGCTAGCAAGGAGCTCTTACAATAACTCAGGGGAGAAGGGATGGTGCCTTGGGCCAGGGTGGTAGCAGTGAAGGTGTTATGTTCTGAAGTTAAAGCCCATAGGATTTGATGACATAGTGGAGGTGGGGAGGGAGGGAAAGAGAGGGGTCTAAGAAATCTTCCAAGGTTTCAGCCTGAGCATCTAGAACTGTGCTGTCCAATTTAAATTTAAATTAAATAAAATTAAAATTTTAGCCCCTCAGTTGTACTGTGCACATTTCAGGTGCTCAGTGCCCACGTATGGCTAATGATACTGCACAGCACAGCAATAACCACTTCCATGACCGCAGCAGTTCTAGGACGGCAGTGATGCCAAGAACTGAACTGGGGAAGCCTTTGGAAGAATAACTTTGGAAGGCAGGGTGGGGAGGAAGAGAGCACGAGTTTGGTTTGGGACGTATGGTGGTCTTAAGTGCCCTCCCAGCTACCAGTGCTGCGTGTATAACATGGTACCGATGGCCAGTGCTTCTAGACGTTTGCAAGACTTGTGTTTCAGATGTGCATGGCTTAGCGCTGCCCATCTCAATCGATAAGGATCCAATTCAAGACGTTTGAGTGCTTTGAAATCCAGCCTAATAAGCAGACACAGCTGCTTCCAAGAGGGAATTAAGCAAACCAAGCACTGCCCTCTTAGCCAATGTGTGTGAACTAGAGACATAGCACACACAGCTGGCCCTACATCACCCCCTAGTGTACATACATAGCAAGCAGCCTCTTTGTTTTTCAAAAGTATTATTAAGCCTAATCTTTAGCATCCAAACACTTCAGTGGTTTTTGACCTTGTGGACATAGATCACCCAAAGAATCTAAGGCAGTCGTCAGCAAACTGCGGCTCGCGGGCCACATGCGGCTCTTTGGCCCCTTGAGTGTGGCTCTTCCACAAAATACCGACTTCTGCACATGGGCCACGAAGTTTCAATTGCACTGTACGTGCGCGCCCGCACGTGGTATTTTGTGGAAGAGCCACACTCAAGGGGCCAAAGAACCACATGTAGCTTCGAGCCGCAGTTTGCCGACCACTGTTAGGGCATGTGCTGGATGT
>NW_005871687.1:351287-376944 GCF_000147115.1 Myotis lucifugus | reverse complement strand
CTCCCACTAAAACCCGGCCTCCAAAAAAAAGCTGTTTTCTCTTTTCCTCGCGTCCCCACCAAACGCGCCCACCCCCACACCTCTCAAACAGGTTTCTTTTTTTTTTTTTTTTGTGGTAGGCACCCTTTATTGGGCCAAAGTGGGGAGTAGGGGATTCACATTTCAAAGGGTGTTCACCTCCGTACTACGGAAAACCCTCGGGCCCTGCTCTCTAGGACATTGTTATCCTCGGCTGCACATTAGAATCACCTGGGAATCTTTTTAAAATCCTGATTTCTGGGCTTCATCCTCCAGAAATTCTGTTTCTTTGTTATGGGGTGGGGCCACAACATTAGTAACAAAGACAGAATTTCCAGAGGATGAGGCCCAGAAATCAGGATTTTAAAAAGATCCCCAGGTGATTCTAATGTGCAGCCAAGGTTGAGAACCACTGGTCTAGAAGATCACCTGTGCACACATCAGTGTTTGCATTCGGGGCCTCTGAGACTGTCCCTGTTAAAATATTCTGACAAGTCTCAGATCTCTTTCCTGGGTTCTGGAACAGTGCCTCCAACTGACATTTCAATGTCTCTACCTGGTTATCCTATAAACACCTCTCACCATGTCCCAGACTGAACTCTTCTGTCGACTTCCTGTGCCCTTGCTCCTGTGGTCTCTCCCTCATCAGTCATCCAGGCTGTCACCTTGGGACTCATCCTTGAGTCCTCTCTCCCTGTGCTCTGCTCGCAAGCACAGCCTTACCATCTCTGGTTTCTATCTCTTCTCTCCATCCCAACCACTACTGTCTCATTTCAGACATGTGCCATCCCTCAGATGGATCTCCACAGCAGGCTGATCCATCTGACCCCTCTCCCTCCAATCAATCTGTCCTCTTTTCAGCTGTGATAAAACAACACAACAAAGCACATGGTTGCTTCCCAGAGCTACGTATTCCGTCTTTGGCTATGTCAGATGGCTAAAAGTTTTCTTCGTACCGGTGACACATTTTCCTACAGATTTCAATGACTGGTAGTTGTTCTGCACTTTGGGGCCCCACTGCACCTCAGCAGACTGAAGGACACTCTCACAAAGCCCCAAGTCTTCTCTTCACCAGGCTGAGCAGACTCCTGGTTTAAACCACAGCCTTTAAATGAGAAGGGGCTGAATGATTTTGTGGGAGGGAAAGCTAAGGCCAGGAAAGGGGCAGGGATGGTGTCTGTCTCACACCCAGTCACTCTAGTGTTGAGTAGGGAATCTGGCACAGGGAAGCTACTCCATAAATAGATATGAAATGGATGGATTTGTGTAAGGGAGTGCCTTGCCTACAGTCACAGAGAATTGGTAACAGAAAGAGGATTTAGATCCAATTCTCCCAATTCCTTTTTGAGGTTGCTAGATCTCAGGCAAATTAGTGAGCCTCTTGTGGCTTCTGTTTCCTTCTCTATACGATCAAGATTAACCGTCCTATTTCATAGATTATGAGGATAAACTGAGCATGTGAAGCATTTAGCACAGTCCCTGGCACATGGAAAGGACTAAATAAATGGTAGCCATTATTATTATCTCACACAGCAACTGAGGTGGGTGTGGAGGTCCAGGTGTTTGCTTATGTTAAGGGGAAGAAAATCTAGGCTAAATATATCCTTTAGGCAATTTACCTAAGAAGTGAGTTGAATGTGTTATTGCACTGCATCGAGGTTTTTACAGAATAAACTGGTAACACTTATCTATTTGCTACCCTGTGCAGGACGGAATTGGTGGTGGGTGTCACAAAGGAGCTGACAATGAACATCAGCCTAACTAACTCTGGGGAAGATTCCTACATGACAAATATGGCTTTGACTTACCCCAGAAACTTACAGTTTAAGAGGATACAAAAGGTAACTATGACAGCAGTTTGGGAGACATGCCACTCATGGCTTTTCCTCCCTGCATACTCTCTTTTTCTATGGCAGTCTCCAAACTGCCTCCAGCTTCATCTTGGCCCATTCAACAAATGATTTAAATCAACTGGAGTGGCTCAGTGGTTGAGTGTCAACCTATGAACCAGGAGGTCATGGTTCAATTCCCGGTCAGGGCACATGGCCGGGTTGTGGGCTTGATCCCCAGTAGGGGGTGTGCAGGAGGCAGCGGATCAATGATTCTCTTTCATCATTGATGTTTCGCTCTCCCTCTCCCTTCCTCTTGGAAATCAATACAAATATATTAAAAAATAAATTAACTGGATGAAGCCCCTCAAACCAACTACATGCCATTCTCTGTCTCACAAACCTTCAATGGTGCCATTTGTTGCACAATCACTCCTCCCTGCCACAGCCTTTCCTAACCCAGGTTCTGAGAGAGAAGTAATCTCTAATAACTTAACTGGGACTAAAATGTAAAGTCTGCCCTGCCATTCATCAGCCTGGGATTGCAGACAGGAAACCAGCTGCAAGATACTAGGAAATGGTATTTTTCCCAAGGACACCCTGCAGCTATAAAGTATCATAACATTGAGCAACTGTGTTCTCTAAAGTCTTTGGAAATCAGAAACTTTGCTTTTTGAAGTTGTATCTGTAATTATGAAACCACCTCACGCTTGCCTGGAGAATCTAAGTCACTTTGACAAAGAGAAGCAGTCTATATCCTCCTGAGGTACAGAGCTGCACGTATAGCATTTCTGGACAAAACTTTTCACATCCATCCGAATAGTTCCCAAGGACATGGGTCCCTGGGTCCACTCCGCAGTGCAGACCTGATGTTGAGTGACCCTTTTACACACAGCCCTGCTTTATTTTTAACCTATCAAAACACTGCTTCATTGACATCTCACCTCACCACCACCCTTCCCCGGAGTCCTTCAGTAACTGTCTTTTCCTTTGGTAAGACACACCAGTGAAGTTTTCCTCTATAAGGAATCAATAAACCCGGCTTTGTCAGACTACGGTCTGTCCCTGAAGGTCTTAGGCTATTTGGCCTAAGGCAGCATCCATTATATGGAAAGAATGAAATGATCTCCTGAGCATCCAGAATGGAACTGGTGATGCACCCTCCTTGGAGAATTAAGAAAATAGTAGTTAAAAAAAAAAGCAGATGCTCAAATTTTTCTCTGTATTCAGTGGTCCCGATGAGGAACCAGGATTGAAAACGGCAGCGTGGTGGTGCTGGGGCTCATGCTAGCCTTCTAGTCCATCTTAGTTATGTTAAACTTGCAGTGGCCCAAGGCCCAATTCAAATGTCTCCTTCCCTAGGAAGACTTTCATTCATCCAAGTTGAAATTCATCTTCCTCTACTGCTGTTCTCTGTACCTCTCTCACAGAACCACTCCTTAAGCCTTATATTTAAATTCCTCAACCATCTACCACTGAGCCCTCCTGCCCAGCTTTCTAGGAAGACAGGGACCAAGTCTGATTTGTGTCCTCAGCTCTTGGCAAGGTGTCTTGAATGTGAAAAAAATGAGCAAATGATGCTAAATTGGTGTGAGAAAACTTTTTCTTTACCTTTTAAGAACAGTCTTTTCTGTGTTAACAGCCTCCTTCCCCAAATATTCAGTGTGATGACCCTAAGCCAGCTGCTTCTGTCCTGGTCATGAAGTGCAAGATTGGTCACCCCATACTCAGGAGGGCATCTGTGAGTGTTTGGATTGGCTGACTTGTCTCACTACCCTGGAGTTGGTGTCTTCTACTTTCCTGTCCCACTGGAATCTCAGTTGTGGTCCCATGGTTCCCTTCACTGTACAGTCAATCCATAGCTGTGCTTAGAACTGCCAAGTCGGCTCTGAAAGTAGGGAGAGGTAGGTGGGGGAATACAGCCAGACAAATTGTTGGCTCACTACAGAGTGAAATAGCACGTAGTATGGAAGGGTCATCAGACCCAAAGTTATTAGTCCTGAGGTGAGTCCCTGATGTGCCACAGAGGATCTTTGTGCTGTGAGAATCTCTGAAATGTTTGCTCAGTTGTAAAGGGGAATAAGGTGACATGGAATAACAAATGTGGAAGCCTGCTATGATACAAAAATGTGAGCAATATAAACTATTTCCCAGGTCTGTCTCGTTAGTAGGAAGTAGTTTGAATTGTGAGTGGTATAGAGAAGTGACTTTTTTTTCTCTCTCTTTTTTTCAAAATAGGCAAACTTTTCAGTAGTTTGGCAGCTAGAGGAGAGTGCCTTCCCAAACAGGACAGCTGACATCACTGTGACAGTCACAAAGTAAGTAGTGTCTATGCCACAGCAGACCCAGGCTACGGCCCTGGAAGAAATCTTCCTCCCACGTGCCCGAGGAGGGGACTTCAGTGAGCCCAGAGAAGGCACCTGTGTCCCCATGGTTATCAAATATATTTAAACATTCTTTTATTGACACACAAAGTAAAACTCCGGTATAGTGTGGAAAAATGAACCTTGGACTGGAGTTCTAATTCTGGTTCATTTAATTTTGGGGAAGCTTTCACCTGCAAAACCTCTATGTTTGGGGGTAGGATGGGATATGGTGTTGGGGAAGGGTTCTCAAATAAAGGTGATACTGTCCCTCAGGGGCAGTTCCTGGAGATATATATTAAAAAAAATATTTTTATTGATTTCAGAGAGGAAGAGAGAGGGAGAGAGAGACATCAATGATGAGAGAGAATCATTGATTGGCTGCCTCCTGCACACCCCACACTGGGGATCGAGTCCGCAGCAACCCGGGCATGTGCCCTGACCAGGAATTGAACTGTGACGTCCTGGCTCATAGGTCGACGCGCAACAACTGAGCCATGCCGGCAGGGCTACGTGAAGATATTTTTGATTGACACGACATGGGGGGGTCCTACTGGCATCTAGTGGGTAGAGACCAGGGATGCTGCTAAACATCTTACAATATACAGGACAGCCTCTCACAATGGATTACCTGGCCCAAAATGTTAATATTGTTGAGGCTGAGAAACCCTTCTAAACCAATTTCGCCAAGCCTGGACTTGAGCAACTCTTCTGCACTCTGCTTATTTCCAAGAGTCTTTTCTTATCTGACCCCTGATGACCCTGGGAAGCCAAGGTATAGAAACAGCCACATGTACAAAGCAGGTGTGCTGTGCACTGACACTCTTATTTCTTAGTGCCAATGGAAGAAGCTCTTTGGTCAGAGAGACCCACAGACTTCACTTCAAGCATGCCTTCATTGCAGTCCTTCCCAAGTAAGCACCTCCAAGGGGCAAACACCTAGGGGACAGTTTGGAGCATTCTCTCTTGTGGGTGGAACTGGTGGGCAGGCTGGATATGGGGACTGCCTTTCTTTGAGAAGAGGCTGCTTAAAACCCAGGCTCCCATCGATCTCTAGGACACTAACAATGGTTCCTAGAAGCCCATGGTAGTAATCAAAGTAGTACTGTCAACTGGTCTTGCTACAAAAGGGTCCTGACATGATGCTAAGAAGGGAAGAAGAGAGGGGTTATGGGATTGAAAAGGAAGGAGAAAAGTAAGGCCACTCTGAAGAATGATAATTAGATAAAGAACCAGCCCAAATATATACTACTCAAATATTCTGCCCACTCCCAACTGCCCTACCACCAATTTACATGTTAATATTTAGCTTTGATTCCTCTTAAGGATCTGGTGCTAATGTACCCAACTAGTAGCATTCAGGTTCACTTAAAACAAGGGGGCCTTGAGGCTAACACATGTCCTCTCAATTGCAGACCAGCAGTGATGTACATGAACACAAGCCAGGGGCTTTCTGACCACAAAGAATTCTCCTTCAATGTAAGTGCTTAGTACTTATTATTGCAAAGCTACAAGTGACAAAGCAACACCAACTCTGACTTCCTACTCTTTGCAGATCCATGGGGAAAACTTCTTTGGAGCCGAATTCCAGCTGCAAATCTGTGTTCCAATTAAAATACAAGGGCTCCGGCTTATAAGAGTGAAGAACCTGACAAAGACACAGGTACTTAGAGGCGGTTCTTGACTCTATCACAATTGCATCTCTTTTCAGAGTGACTACAGATTCTTAAAGGTATAAAAACTAGAGTTCTAGAAAAAGAGTAAAAACGAGATTAGTTGACCTGAGAACACATTAGGAGTAAATTATCAAAGTCATGTTCAGAAGGATTATCAACCACCACCTCTTAAAGCAATATTTGTTTACTTCCCTTGATAAAAAATAAGCAAAAACTCAAAACTTTTTTAGTAGCCATGGAGACATTTATTTTCCTGTTGAAAATTGCTAAATCCTACTTCTCTGTGACTGGCAAATGAGCTTGATAAATATATGGCATTTCTTGCATGTCTCCTATAAACTGTTTTACCATCTTCCCTTTCTCTCTCCCTCTAATCTGTCTGTCTTGGTCTCTGCTTTGCTACAGCCTCTTTGCCCTTGGTTGACTCCTGAGCTGTAGAATGGTTCCCAAAGCCAGCCTGCCAATACCTATAGGCTCTGATTAGTATGACAGCTGAGACCTTGGGCTTTCCTGAATTTTTTTTCCCCCTTAGGCTACATAAAGTGTCAAGGCTCAAAAATGAAAAAATGGAGAGAAACCTACAGAATAGACTCTGCTGACAGAAACAAAATTCTTGTTTGAAAAGCTGATTAGAATAGGAATTTCACCCTCCCCTGGGGATAGAGATCGAAAACAACACTGCGGGCTTTCAAGGCTAGTGGTCGCTCTCCCTTTGGGGCGGTAAGGCACCTTTGACTTACTTAAATAGACTGTGTTGGCAGAGCAGGTCAGTGGCAGAGCTGAAGTTCAGCATTGTCCCATGGAAATGTATGATGTCTTTCTTTATTTGCTTCAAGGCAGGGGTGTTACATTTCCTCTTGAAGACCATTTCCTTCAGAATCTTATCTGTGAGGTAATGTAGCCAGAGCACATTACTGTAAGGGTGATATTCACCCCAGCAGTTGTTGTTCTCCTTCTTCATTAGCCTGTAGATCTCAAACTGGTAGTCACCTTCACCTGTAAAAAGGTCCTCATCCATGGAAATGTCACAGAAAACCACGACCCCATCCCGCTCCAAGCGTGACAGGGTGTAGTCAATGATGTTGACTTGCAGCCCACAGGTGGGGATAGTACCTGTCTTCCCGCTGAGGGTGTAGTGGACTTCCTTGAGGCTGGTTTTCTTTAACAGCACATTCCCCCAGTGTAAGTCTCGGTGCTCAAAGTGCAGCGATGCCTCTGCAACGGCAAGGGATGCGGTGAGCTGGTGCAGAATGCTCTTTGCAGTAGCTATGGAGGACAGCGTCTTTCTCCTTTGCTCTAAGTCAATTCCTCCAAATTCAAATTCAAGCACAATGAAGAGCTGGTCTTGGTCGAAAAAGTCAGGCCGATCATTTGCAGACCCTCTGGTTGAGTTATAGTGATCCCAGGCTTTGAGGAGCAAGGGAGGGTAAGGTCCACGAACACAGTGCACTGAGTTCAGCCCAATAAAGCCTTCTGTGCGGTGGCATGCAGCATCAGACAGGAGGCTCAACTCTTTGGAGATGATGATCTCTGGGAGGATTTCCTCAAAAGTTTTCTGATGGGATCCATTGACTAAATCTGGTCCTTCAATAGCAATGATTTTTAGGGCTACTGGTGTACAATTAGCAATTATTTGAAACACTTCTCCAAACACTCCTTCCCCAATCTTCTCACAGCTTTCCAGTTCCTCCGTGGAAAGGCAAGAGCTAAAGGGGATAGGACCCTCCTGGTTGCATTCCCTATAAACCTTTTCAGCATCAGATGCCTTTTGGTCTGCGACATGCAGTGTCTTTAAGGGGGTGAGCAAATACATGGAAGAGGAGTGCCAAGGGGACGGGGCACTGCTTGTTGTTTTGTTCAGGACAGGCGGGTTTGAATATTCGGACATGAAGGACCCCGAGGGAGAACTGGTAGTGGCGTTGTTGCTCACGTCTGACACAGCGGTCACGATCTTTTTCTTATGGAAACTGAAGGAAGCCCTGGCTTTGGTCCAAGAGCAGTCATTCTGTAATGGAGTCAGGTCCTGGGTAAGGAGTGAATCTTTGCCCATCCTGTGGCCCTTTTTAAACTGGTCGTGATGGAGGAGGGAGGTTTCTACTGCCTCCCGATGTTTCCTTTTCTGGCCTGGCCCAGTTCTCTCAGGCCTGTTGGTTTTCCCGGGTCCTTTGCAGCTCTTGCAACCACTGGCCTCCCCATATTCTGTCGGAACAGCCCCTTGAGCCCCAGTCTCTTGACAAGAGTCCTTGTCTGTGGCCCTCTTCCTCCGCCTGCTTGACAAAGCTGGGCTCTCCAGCCTCTTCCCCATCAGTTCCCTTGCACAGCGGGACTCCCTCATATCCTTCCCACCTGTCCCAAACTCAGAATCCTCAGGGTCCCCCGAGTCCGTAAGGCTAAAGAGAGCTGACGTGAGGCTTGCACGAGCGTGGCGGGCCAAGCTGGTGAACCCGCCTCCTCCTGTTGCTGCCTCCTGGGAGCAGGAATGAGGTGCTTGGTCCGGAGAGGTGGCATCCAGAGAGGTAGAGGGGCCGGTACCTATGACACTGTCTCCCGGCGCTGGGGACCCGCGGCCGGGGCCGGGAGAGGCTGGGGAGCTAAACAGGGAGGCACTGGTGCCCAGCTGGCCGCCGTCGCTGGGCTGGCTGCACACGCTGAGGTCCGGGCTGAGGCGGCCCGGGGTGCTGCTGGGGAAGGGCGGCGGCCCGAGTGGGCTGCAGGGCGTGCTGCACTTCCGCGGCGGCCGCGCTCGCAGCCTCAGGCGTCTCGGAGTCATGATCAGGCTCGGCCGGGCCTTGGAGGTTCGCCCGCCAGCTCGCCTCCGCCGCGGACCCACCTCGCTGCAGAAGTCGGGGTCGTCAGAGTCGTCGGAGGCGGCGGGCGGCGAGGGGTCGTCACTGCTGGCGTTGCTGCTGCTGGTGCTGCTGAAGAAACGCTTTGAGTCTTGAGGCGCGAACCACTGCGCGCCGGCCCGGCCCGACCGCCACCGCGGCCCCCCGCCGCCCACAGCCCCATACGTTCGTAAGAGCCGGTTCCGGGGTCGCGGGACTGGCTCCGCCATGGCTCTCACCCGCCAAACTGTTCAAATGAAAACATCGCGAGACTTCCGGAGGACGCTGGCGTGGACGTGGACACGCCCCCCGGCCGGCCCGCACGTCGGGTCCTAGCGCCCCCTCCAGCGCGCATGCGTATCACCCCGGTCTCGCGGGTTTGGCAGGGGGCGCTTTCCCACGGCGCTTTCGCGTCCTCATTCGTCGCGGCGATGGCTCTCGTTTCAGGCGCACACCGTGTGCACCCAGGGTCCGGAGCGCGCTTGTGGGAGCGAGGCGGTTCAGGTGAGCGCGGCGGTGCCGAGAGGCCATGGAGGGAGGAGGGTCTGAAGCGGGTGACCGGAAGGGCCCGGGTACAACTTGGCCGCAGTTTCCCCCGAAAGCACGTGCAGGGCGGCCCCAGCGCCCTCCTCGGTCTCTTCCCCGGGTCTCGTGTGCCGAGGTTGCGGCTTTGCTTCCGCCAGGGGAGCGAGGGAGCTGCTCACATCTGCCCCGGGACCTTCAGGTGCCCCGTGTGCTGAGGGTGACAGTGACAGGGATGGTGCTCACCAGCCTTTCCGTCCCCAGCCCGTGGAGGAGTGGCTTTCGGTGCGCTGTGCCATCGCTTCCGACAGAGAAAACGTGACGGTGGCAGCGGAGCTCGCCGCGAGTCAGTCTGAGCAGGTACTTGAGGTTGCGAAATGCTCCAGATGGGCTTGTCCTGCAGCTGCCGGCACCTGCCTCCCCTAGAAAGAGCCGTGGCCGGACCGCGCATCTCCAGTATCACATGTCCTTGGCCCCCCTTCTGCCCCAACCCGCTCCTTACCCCGTTACTCAGGGCAGCTCACCTCCCCAGTTACTCTCTAGGAACTTCTTGGGCCTCCTCCCTTTCTTACTGGCGCATGTCTGTTCCCACAGTAAACTCTCCTATTCCATCTCCAAAGTACATTCTAAGTCCATTCACTCCTGCTTGGCCACTGCTACCCTGTCGTTCAGGCTGCCCTCTTTGGCCCAGAACGTTGCCCCAACCTTCTGTCTGCTCTTCTTGCCTCTGCCCTTGCCATGCCCTTCTCCTAACATTCCTCACAGCCACCTTTTATTTTTTATTTATTTTTATTTTTTGTTAATCCTCACCCTAGGATATTTTCCCATTGATTTTTAGAGAGAGGAAGAGAGAGGGAAAGACAGAGAGAAATATTGATGTGAGAGAAACGCATTGATTGGTTGCCTCCTGCACGCACCCTGACCAGGGCCTCGGCCAGGGAGGAGCCTGCAACCGAAGTACGTGCCCTTGATCAGAACTGGTCCCCAGGCCGACGCTCTATCCACTGAGCCAAACTGGCTAGGGCAACAGCTACCTTTTAAAAACAAACATTATGCTTTTTAATACATTTGTCTTAAAATTCATACCTTTTCAGTAGTCTGCAAGGCCCTGCGTGATCTGGTCTCTGATTTCTTCTTCGACTTCATCTCCTCGTACTCTCCTCTGCCCAGTTTCTTATGCTCCAGCTGTTCTGTCCTTTCTGTGCCTCCATATTGTTCCATATTGTTTCAGCCACAGGCCCTTTGTACTTGCTATTTCTTCTCCATGACATTATTCTTCTCCCAGATCTTCATGTGTGTGGTTTCTTGTATTTAGCTCACATGTAACCTTGGAGAGGCCTTCCTTGAATACTCATTCAATAGTGGGAACTACGACCCAGTGTAACGTCTTGCAATGACCCAGATGACTGATGAGATCGGAACTGAAGAAATAGCTATGGGAATGGAGGCAAAGGGACAGGTGCAAGAGAGGCTCAAAAAAGGAAGAAGGGTCCTGGCCAGTGTGGCTCAGTGCATAGAGCATTGGCCCATGCACCAAAGGGTGGCAGGTTCGATTCCTGGTCAGGGGCACAACCTGGGTTGCAGGTCCCATCCTGAGCCCCAGTCTCTCTCACATTAATGTTTCTCTCCTTCTCCCCCTTCCTCCCCCTCTTTCCCTCCCGCACCTCCTTCATTCCCTAATACTCTCTAAAAATCAATGGGAAAGATACCTTCGGGTGAGGATTAACCAAAAAATAAATGAATGAATGGAAAAATGGTCAAGAAAACTGACTTGGGCGGGGTGGGTGAGGGTGTGACATGCGATAAAGGGGAAAGTTGTGGAATAACCACAGGTTTTTTGCTTGGGTAACTTTGTGGTTGCTGAGCTCATTAACTAAGCTAAGAAATACGTAGGATGGAACACATAAAAGGAAGGATGGTGAATGCTGTACAGAAACAGTAAGTCCATGTCTAAAACACGTTTTCTCCCCCTCTCCCCTTGTAGTTCCTAAGAGATGTAACTGAACTGCAGATCCTTGGTGAAATTTCTTTCAACAAATCTCTGTATGAGGGTCTGAATGCAGAGAACCACAGAACTAAGGTAAGCCCTGTCTTTGGGGTGGTGTCCTAGGAGAACTGCTCAGCCTCAGGGCCCCTGTACAGCACTCTGCTGTGGCCCTGTTCCTGTTTTCAGTCTTATCACCTCCGATCTTGACTCTGTCATCAACTGCCTCTGTGACCTTGAGCTAGTCAGCTTCTGCCTCAATTTTTCCATCTGTGAAATGAGGCAATTACATAAGAGGCTTAAGCTGAGGATGTCTAAACTGAAATAACTAAGCTGGAACCATAAGCTACATATGCTTTGATTTGAAAAGGTATTTAAAATTTTTTTCTCAAAGTGAGAAATGATTGTTTGCATGCATGAACTCTCTAGTGTGTAGTGTCAGAGTTTAATGATAATATTAACCAGTTACAATACTCAGAGTGCATACTTCTTTGATAGGTCTTAGACTCAGTGCTGGAACTCCTGGGGTTTGTTCTGCTGAAGTCTGACCACAGGTCAAACGGATGTCTGTGATCTGTGGGCCAAATGGAGTGTGTGCTCCCCTGAGCTGTCATTCTTGTTGACACTCACCTAGATGTGCTGCTGGCTTTCGAGATGCTCCATCTGTGAGCTCTGTAGTTAGGCATGATTCATTATTAGAAGGAATGTTAAGAGAGTGAGACTGGATTGCTAAATATTGGGTCCTCTGATTTTCTTTCTGGAGGAGGAGGAGAAAGGAACAGTTCTCTAGACGTGTCAGGAATAACATTTCCCTTTATTTTTAGGCATTTCTAATATAGAAAATGATACGAAGAAAGAGAAGTGCCCCATTATCCCACTGCCCAGATTTTTAAAAAATCCAATAATGCTTAGAAGAAAATCCAAGCCTTATAGAAAGATACCAGATGAAAAATGATGGTTCCTTTACTTCCCCTCTTCCCACACCCCAGCTTCCTCTTCCCAAAGGGAGGTTATGTTAACAATTTCTGATATGCATATTCTTAAATTATTTAGGTACTTCCTCCTCTTACTGATATTTTTATTCTACAGTATAGATTCCTTATAATTATTTTCTTTAAATTTGATACCCTAAGCAAAGTATTAAGTAGTTCCTGACAATAAGCACCTGACTTACAGTGAATCTATGAGTATAAGTAGCAGTATATCCAAGTGCATGTCCGCTGCGGGTACCATAAAAGGAGGGAGGCAGACCAGGGTCAGTGGTCTGGCTCCTTTGTCTCATTGGCAAAGGGGGCAACCAGGCTTTGTCTTGATTAGCTTAGACCAGTCATGGTTTCTGAACAAAATCTGAAAGGAGAGAATGGCTGTGGAGGAGGCCCCCATCGGTATTTGCTACAAGCAGTGGTGTCCTGTGTCCTGCGTCCTGCTTCCCCCTTCACCTCCACCGGGCAGCCCTGGGGCACGTTCGAAACCTGTGGGTTTGGGAGAGGAAAAGGGAAGAGACTTTGAGAAATAGGAGCGTTTCTTCCACTCAGTTCTGGTCTGGCAAACCACTGTCACCTTGGGGCTTCCTTTCATCACTTTCCTTGTCCTTCCCCCCTTCACTTCCACAGAAGGAAAAACAAGCTCCCTTCCTGGTCTTCCTCCCTCCCTGTTGCTTTGCTCCCCCCTAACTGTCAAGGCCTAGAACCTAATCCTTGTAAGGTCGGCTGTGTAAATAGGGCCTGGAGGGTCAGCCCTAGGAAGTAACCACCATCTGTAGCTCAATAGGAAGAGGCCTCACAGATAAATTTGTCCAGCCTTCCACCCCATACAGAATTTCTCTCCGAAGCATTGCTGACCTGGGTGCTTAAACATTTGTGTGAAAGGAGCTCACTGTTTTGGGCAGGCAAAGCTGTTTTTTTTTTCCCGTTTGTCTGTTTGTTTTATATGGTTTTTTAAAAAATTGATTTTAGAGGGAGAAAGAGAGAGAGAGAGACATCAGTCTGTTGCCTCCATCCGTGCCCTGACCGATAATGGAACCCGCAGCCTTTCGGTGCATGGGATGTTGCTCCAACATCCTGGCTGGAGCCAGGCAGAGAAGCTTGGCTGGCCCTTGGGCCCCACTTAAGTCCTGGGACCATGATGTGTTGTGTGTATGCTGGACACAACTTGGGACGTTCCTATCTGGGTCTCACTTGGAAAGCACATCCCCTAAGCTCCCAGCTGAGTCTTGTTTGTGAAAAGACAGCTTAGACACTGAAGTTGAGACAACAGTGCTGGGATGGCTTCTATAGGAAGAGCTCTCCAGGTTGTACACATGGGTGCTGTTTTGCATTATTTTCCCGTCTCAAAGTAACATATACTTTAGTCTGGTGAGGAGCAGAACAGTGTGTTTGTCTTATATTTCGGGTGAGGGAAAGTGTCAGACTTTAGGGATTTGTGGAAGCTCAAAAAGAGCTGTCAGAACAGAGCTGGAATGCCTTAACCAGTCTGGCTCAGTGGATAAAGCATTGGCCTACAGGCTGAAGGGTCACAGGTTCGATTCCGGTCAAGGGCATGTACCTTAGTTTTGGGCACATCCCCAGTAGGGGGTGTGCAGGAGTCAGCTGATATTTCTCTCTCATCGATGTTTCTAACTATCCCTCTCCCTTCCTCTCTGTAAAAAGTCAATAAAAATATTTAAAAAAAAAACAGAGCTGGAAGATCATTTACAAAAAGTCATCATTTTGAAGGTGAAGCTTGGGGATCAAGGATGTATAATGGCATAGCTGGGTGTAGAATCTTAATTTTCGGTCAGTCTTTAAAACCTGAAGACCTCAATCCCGTGGGACCCTCTGTTAAACTGTCAGAGAATCCTTAACAGAAGGTCACAGTCTCCTGACAGACTTAGCTCTATTTCTGCATTACAAATCAAAATAGTTTCTATAAAGTATTTTGGTCATTAGATCATGTTACTGCGCTCTTTTTTTCCCCTCAGTTTTTGTTCTGTTTGCTTTTTGAGGATTCTATTATCTAGCTCAGAGATTCTTTGCTTAGCCAAGTTCTGTCTACGTGCTGTCTGCTTTATCCATTAGAGGCCTTAGCATATTGATCATAGTTGTCTTAAATTCCCCGTCTGATAATTCTAACATCCTTGCTATGTCTAGTTCTCATGCTTGCTCTGTCTCTTCAAGTTGTGTTTTTTGCCTTTAGGAACTGCTATAAATAGGCCTTTAGTAATGTGGTGAGGTATGGGGGGAAGGTAAGTGTATATCATCCTATAAGTAGGTCTCAGTCTGTTACTGAGCCGATGTTCTGCTCTCACATTGATGTTTCTCTCTCTCTCCCTCTCCCTTCCTCTCTAAAAATCAATAAATTATCAAACATGAGTAATGTTGCTTAAAAAAAGAACAGAGTGCTCTGGTGTATTTCAAAATGGCATATTTCCTGTTGGGAAGCCAAGAGATTCTTCTCCAGTATTTACTGTGGGAACCTGGTCGAGCTCCTGGAGGTAAATCTCAATGTGGTGGGGGCCCCTATGACTGGGTTTCCTGGCGTTTTTTAACTCTCAGAGTTGTCCGCACTGAGCCTCCAGCAGTTCATCAATTATAGTTCAGGTTTTCTTTCCTTTTTTTTTTTTTAAATCCTCATTCAAGGATATTTTTTCCATTGATTTTTAGAGCGAGTGGAAGAGAGAAGGAAAGACAAAAAGAAATATTCATGTGAGAGAAACACATCGATTGGTTGCCTCCTACACGAGCCCCAACCAGGGCCCAGGGTGGGGAGGAGCCTGCAACCAAGATACGTGCCCTTGACCAGAATCAAACCCGGGACCCTTCGGTCTGCAGGTCATCACTCTATCCACTGAGCCAAACCGGCTAGGGCATAGTTCAGGTTTTCTATCCCAGCACTGTAAGCTTCTACTCATATTTTGCTCCTTAAAATAATGTGTGGCACTTTTTTCTCATTTGCTTTACCTGACACAACTTTGTCTTGTTCTAGATCACGGTCATCTTCCTGAACGAGGAGGGGTACCTTCCTTTGCCTCTCATCATCGGAAGCAGTGTCGCTGGCTTTCTGGTTTTGATAGTGATTATAGTCGTGCTATTCAAGGTCAGTTCTATCGTGTTTATACAGGCCCTGGGGTTGGGCACAGTACTTTCGGGGACAGCCAGCCCCTGACTTCGAACAGCTGCCTGGCTGTGTGGCCACTTTACCCTCTTCCTTCCACCACACATCTGTGTAGGCAAATGAGTAAGACAGTTTCTGTCTGAAAAAAATACAAACCGAATTGAAGTATTGGAGTAAAGAGAGCTTTTCCTGAAACAGATTTGATGGTTGTTCCCTGTTTAAATCCTTTCCTTCCCTTCCCCTCTTTTAATATTCAAACTTTTTCTGCTGTTCAAGATTCTCACTCCCCGGCTTCTACCCGCTCACCCTAAGTCTTGCTTTTTTCTCCAGAGTTGAACTAAATAGGCTTGTGTCTTTGTGCTGGCAGTCAAGCTATCCACCCCACCCGCAGGCTGTTTTTCACGTTTTCACCATGTTCTCACTCTTCCCTTAAAACCCGGCCCAGGGACTCCGGAGTCCTCTGAGCTGAGGTGTAGCTTTTCCTGTGAGCTCCCTGCTGGAAATCCAGAAGTGGCTCTGTGTGCTAATTACTTCTCTTTCTACTAGATTGTGCGTTTCTTGCTGTAGGACACTGTACTTGATCATCTAGCCTCAGCATAGTGGGCTGAGTACTTTTACATAAATAAGATCCGGTACAGCCCAAACTGTAATACTTTGCACAATTAAAAGTTAAAAAGGTTAAAGAGCTCCGTGGTTTCAGAGAAAGGTCAAAAGTCCCTTCTGACTGGGGAGTGAGCACCAGGAAGGCTGTGGAAAGGCAGCATTTAGGACGGATCTTGGAAGACTGTGAACTGGGAGAGATTCAGAGGGAGCCTGAGAAGCCAAGGAGTGTAAGGGCTCTTTTGGCAACAACCAGGTAAATGGTTTTCTGGGACAGATGGGCACCTTCGGTCTGAAATTGGGCTTCCCCCCCTTTGTTTTAGTGTGGCTTTTTTAAAAGAAAATACCGACAACTGAACTTGGAGAGCATAAGGAAGGCCCAGCTGAAATCAGAGAATCAGCTCGCAGAAGGTGAGGACCAGCTTCCTCGTCCACTGGGAGAGAACGTCAGCTAGTCCTCAACTCCTGGAGACTTGGTGTTGTACTGATGACCTGGTCTTGTAGGAGGATGCAGGGCAGAATCTGATAAATTGTCAATACAGTATTGTTTTTCAGTAATACATCGTCCCAAAAGTGCCTCTGCATGTGCAAAAATGAACTTGGGAAAGATTTGGTGTTAAATAGTGTTAAACTGTTTTCTTTACAGAAGCGTTTTTAATATACACATATAATATACTTTGTAGTTCTTTTTTCCTCCCAAGAAATTATATAGCATTTCTCAACATTGTGTAAGAATGCGTTTTTCTCGTCATTATTGTTGATGTCTCCAAAATAGTGTGCTATGAAGTTCATCCTGCAGGGACAGTGGTTAAAAGCGGTTCCTACTCTGGTATTTCAACATCCTCAGCTCTTGCCTGTTATTTCAAATCAGGCCACAAAAAGCCTCCCAGAACAAATGTAAAAAGTATAAAAACAAAAGTCATCAAAACAGGCACTAGGAGGAGAGGCAAAGACAAGACGAGGATTTTATTCTGTAGCTTCATTTAAAAAAATATATATTTTATTGATTTTTTACAGAGAGGAAGGGAGAGGGATAGAGAGTTAGAAACATCTATGAGAGAGAAACATCGATCAGCTGCCTCCTGCACATCTCCTACTGGGGATGTGCCCTGCAACCAAGGTACATGCCCTTGACCGGAATCGAACCTGGGACCTTTCAGTTCACAGGTCGAGGCTCTATCCACTGAGCTAAACCGGTTAGGGCATTAAATATATTTCTTTATTGATTTAAGAGAGGAGGGGAGAGGGACAAAGAGATAGAAACATCAATGATGAGAGAGAATCACTGATTGGCTGCCTTCTGCATAGCCCCTATTGGGGACCAAGCCCGCAACCCGGGCACGTGCCCTTGGCCAGAATCGAACTGGGGACCTTTCAGTCTGCAGGCCATCGCTCTGTCCACTGAGCCAAACCGGCTAGGGCTATTCTATTTTTTTAAATATGTTTTTGTTGATTTGAGGGTGGAAGGAAAAGGAAGAGAGAGATAGAAACATCGATGATGAGAGAGAAGCATTGATCGGCTGCCTCCTGCATGACCGCTACTAGGGATCAAGCCTGCAACCTAGGCAAATGCCCTGACTGGGAATCGAACCATGACCTACTGGTTCATAGGTTAACGCTCAAACACTGAGTCACATTGGCCTGGCTACTCTGCCAGACTTTAGTGGGAGCTTTGCATTCCCTCCTCTGCCTGCCTCACAGCCTGCCCTTGGCCCCAGCCCCTTTGGGAAGTTTCTCCCTCCCTCCCTCCTGCCCTCTCTCCCTCTTTCTCTCTCTAATCATGTCCTACGGGGTGAGGATTTTTTAAAAAGTCAAGTTGCCCTGACCGATTTGGCTTAGTGGATAGAGTGTCGGCCTGCGGACTGAGGGGTCCCAGGTTCGATTCCGGTCAGGGGCATGTACCTTGATTGTGGGCACTTCCCCAGTGGGGGGTGTGCAGGAGGCAGCTGATTGATGTTTCTCTCTCATTGATGTTTCTAACTCTCTATCCCTCTCTCTTCCTCTCTGTAAAAAATGAATAAAAATATATTTTAAAAAAAGTCAACTGAAGTGTGTGTATATGTATCCTATATAATAAAAGGATAATATGCAAATTGACCCTAACAGCGGAATGATTGGGAACAACCGGTTGTTATGACACAGACTGACCACCGGGGGGGAGACGCTCAACACAGGAGCTGCCCCCTGGTGGTCAGTGCGCTTCCACAGGAGGAGCTCTGCTCAGCCATAAGCCAGGCTGATGGCTGTGGTGGCAGGAGCCTCCTCCACAGTGCTAAGAATGTCCAACTGACAGCTTAGGCCCACCAAGGAGCTGGCCTAAGCTGTCAGTGGATATTCCCCAAGGGCTCCTGGGCTGCTAGAGGGATGTCTGACTGCCAGGTGAGGCCCGATCCCTTGGGGAGTGGGCCTAAGCTGGCAGTGGACATTCCCCGAGAGGTCCTGACTGCGAGAGGGCGCAGGTCGGGCTGAGGAACCCCCCCCCCCACCCCCAGTGCATGAATTTTCATGCACCAGGCCTCTAGTACACACACACACACACACACACACACACACACACACACACAACACTTTTTTTTTGGTTTTTTTTTAGGATCATATATTCTATTTGTGATCTTTTTCAAGGAATGATTTCAGAAAAAAATGCTGGGTGAGAGTGGGATAGGGAGAGGTAGTACCTTGGGTTAACATGCCTATGAGGAATTAATAAATTTGTATAGCTCTTTACATTTGTAAAGAAGCCCTTTCAGCTTTTTCCAAAAGTGGACTGAAAGATATTTTTGTAATCGCTATGCTGTGCCAAAAAGCTTTCCAGAAGGACCAAACCACAGAAGATAGGTATCAGCCACAAGAACATGTCCTGGGACCTCCGTTTCACTTCGCTTGTTTTTTAATGGGTATGTGATCATAGCTTTGATTGACAGCGAGACCGTGTACCTTCCTATGAAATAAGATGACAATTTTTTTGCTTGGGGCTTTACTTTTTCTTTCTTGTCCAGTTAAAATGTGGCTTTGGCTTTTTCTCAGCTCTTTCTGAACTGGGTCACCTGGCGTAGAAGTGCACTTTTCCTTTTGAACTTCAGAGCCGCTGGGCAGGTTAGGGATTTGGCCTAAGTAGACTCAGAGAGCAATGCGCCCTCCAGGATGGGGGATTCTGGCAGATGTGCTGGTGGGCATGAGGAAGCAGTGGGTGTGGTTTCTGTCCAGGGCCTGGGCAGCCCTGCCCAGAGCTCTGGCAGGTGTTCTCAGGCTCTGGTTAGCATCCTACCCTGGGGTATCTTTCCTCTAGAGCCCTGAGGTCTGCGACTAAGGTTGGAATGTTGGAGGGAGAAAACACGCCCATGTGGGTTCTGCTAGCTTTCCTAGCCTAGGAGAAGGCTACCAGCCTAATTCCTGGAATTCCACACTGCGGCTTGGGGCCCTTTGCATCCTGGATGAAGGCTCCCGGTGGACTGGTTAGCTTGTTAGGGCCACTCGTACCTCTAAGTGAGGGGTTTCTAACTCGTGTGTGTGCCATAGGCCGCTTTGGTCGTCTGGTGAAGCCTAGGGAGCCCTTCTCTTGATTTCCCAACATTGTGCTATGAAAACGTCCAAATATACAGAGAGTCGAATTTTACGGTGAAGACCTGTCTACCCACCACCTGGTTTCTTCCATTAACATTTTACTATGCTTGCTTTATCGCCTATTTTCCCATCTAGTCATCCATCAGCTTGTTTTTAAATATATGGAAGTTTACAAAGAACCAATTATATTGAACACGATGACCAGAATATTAAAAAATTATGATATGGAGATACATGTGCTTCTTCATTACTGCACTAAGCAGCAGGTCTAATAACTATGCTGCTTTCAAAGTCATGATGACCTTAAAGTGTGTTTTGAAGTATTCACCTGTAAGGTGATGGGAAAATACCTGAATTTCTATTGATGTTAAATATAGGTACTGCTGATCCTATGATGGTTTGTTGCCTACACTTTTAATTGAGAAAATTTTAAGTTTCAGTTAAAGGGTAGTAAACCAAAGAAGGAACATTTTTTCCATCCAACTTCACAGACTTCCTTCTCTACATACTCAGGTCCACTTAATAAAAGCTCATGTCCTGCCTGGACTTTGTACTTTTGCAGCAGATCTTGGTCACTCCAGGCAGTGTTCCCTCTGTTTTATAGAGGAGGAAACACTTGCCAAGGCCACAGGGCTGGGTATAAGGTAGAGCTGTCTTCCAGTAGGAAATTTTTGGATCTCCAGGTCTAATAGCTTTTCCACAGAAGCCGTATTACACACTGGGCAAGGCGGAGCTGACGTGGAGTGTGGTGGTTCTCGGGCTTCGCTGGGCAGAACAGTCAGAGCGGAGCTGAGCTCTTCAGGTTCCCTGGCCTCACACACTAAAGACACTGATGCTCAAGCCTGGCCTGGGCCCGGGCACCTACTGTTTTGGCAGGCACATGAGGTGACTGATGCACGAGCCACACCCTGTGAGATGCTAGCTATGAGATTATGCTTGAAGTCTTGATGACTAAGAAGCTGCTTCAGGTGACAAATTTAACTTCATTCTCTGGTAGAATTATCTCTTGAAATCTTATATGAATACTAGAGGCCCAGTGCACGAATTTTCGTGCACTGGGGAGGTGGGGGGTCGTCCCTCAGCCCGGCCTGCGCCCTCTCACAGTCCAGGAGCCCCTGGGGAATGTCCGACTGACGGTGTAGCAGGGGAGCAGGTCTAAGCTACAGTCTGGCCTCCCTCTGTGGGAGGTGACCGGTGGTTCTATCAGGGGACAGCACTGGCTGGTGAGCAGCTGGCCTCACCCCCCATGCTACCCCCCTCCCCCCCGCATTGCCGTCCCCCCCCTCTGCCCGCTGCCACCCGCCTTGGCTGGCCTGGCGCCACCCGCTTGCTGGTCCCGCCCCCCATCTACTGGTCTCCCCCCTTTAGTCGATTTGCATATTAGGCTTTTATTATATAGGATACTCACAAAAATAAAGGCTCAGTCACCCTACCCCAGACACTTTAAATATTCAGGCTAGTGGCAGAGGTAGGGTGATCGGAAATCAATCCATCCTCCCTTCCTTCCTCTCCTCCTTCCCCTTCCCTTCTCCGTCCTCTTTCCCTCCCTCCCTCCTCTTATTCTACAAGCTTCCCCGACTGCCTGCTTCAGGGTCCTGTGACAGAGTGGTAAAGCCCTTTCCTGCCCACAGATCCTGTCCTTTGGAGATTTAGAAAAAGAGACCCAGGAGGCTTTCGTGGAGATAGACCCTTGTAAGCTGAGCCTCGAAGCCATGAAGGGCTGAGGGGAGACCAGCCTGTGCAAAGGCACGGAGGCTGGGAAGGGAAGGATGTGATAAAGCTGGTGAGGCAGGCTCTGAGCCACGTGTGTGTCCCGGGGCATGTGGCTGAAGGGCAGGTGGGGACAGAAATCGCAATGGAAAGTGAGCATCTACAGAACTGTGTACAGGAATTATGGCCACACCACTTGCAGTTTTATGTGAAGATTTCCTGCTCATTCTTGTTTCATTACCACCACAGTCCTGTGAACTTGAGAGTGGAGAGGAGGGGATGGGTGGGAGGAATTTCACGAGGTCTGCGTAGGAAACTACTACAAGAAGCAGGAGGAAGAACAACGTGAGCTTGCGCTGAGGTGTCCGTGGTTGCTACTCTGTGGGTGTGGTTGGCCCGAGTTTGAATCTTTATCCTTTTCAGAGGCCAGTGGAGAAGCAATCTTTACTCTTCAAGTGTTTGCAACCTCAGTAGAGTCCCCTGGTGGAGTGAGAACTAAGGGATGAGTAACAACCCCTCAATTAAGATGGGTCACGGTTGCTTTGATGGGCTTGGAAATGCGTCCACAGAGAGGAGCCTTTCTTTTTCCTGTTGACTGTATCGAAACGACATTAATAATGCATCTGCTACTTCTTAAGTGGACCAGTAATGTCTATTAATGGAATGTGTTTATCGTAGCAGGACTGCCAGAGCAGAAGAAAAATTAAAGGATAATTTGTGAAACCCTTTCCACCCCTCGCCTTTCCCCCTCTTGTCCCTCTGGGCCACCCAGGATACTTAGGACTGCGAAGAAGTGCGGCTCTGTGCCTGGTCCTCGAAGGCCTGTGATGACCTCCTTGTGTGGCCGGGAACAGACTCAGTTCCTCCCTCCAGGCCTTGCATGAACCCTCCTCCTTTAAGGTGGAAATAGAGGCACAGTCACTGTGTCAGTAACATCTGAACCTCTATCCCAAGAACCGCAGTATTTAATGGGATTTATGGGGTTTCTGTGTTCTTCATTTTGCTTCCTTTAGTTATTGGAGAACCTTTTTTGAGTTGTTAGCTCTCAGGCTAAGGGGAAGGCTTTAGTACCAGGGGAAGTCCTCACGGGCTGAAGGAGGAACTCGTGTGTCTTTGGAGGATGCAGGGTGACCAAGTGCCACCTCCAAGCTGCTAATGGAAACACAGTGATGCCATTGGCCACTATCCTACAACCAACATGTTCCCTCTTGGAAACTTCTTCTCATCCCCTAGAGCAGTGGTTCTCAACCTGTGGGTTGTGATCCTTTTGGGGGTTGAATGACCCTTTCATAGGGGTCGCCTAAATACATCCTGCATATCAGATATTTACATTACGATTCATAACAGTAGCAACATTACAGTTATGAAGTAGCAACGAAAATAATTTTATGGTTGGGGGTCACCACAACATGAGGAACTGTATTAAAGGGTCGCGACATTAGGAAGGTTGAGAACCACTGCCCTAGAGAGTGGGGATTGAAGGAGTGATCTTATGATTCTCCTGCCTCCAAAGGCTCACCCCATTGCACTATATTTCCTCCTTTGAAATCTATAAAATTAATAAAAGGAACAGAATGGTATGGGGGGAAGGTTGGAGTCAGAGGCAGCAGGGTCTGTTTCCCCCAAGTAGACCTGCAGCACGTTTCTCAGAGGGGGCGGAGGGGTAGAGACCCTGGAGGATCCACCATGGTTCTTACTAGGACTGTCCCAGGACCCAGAGCACACCTAGTTGGCCCTCGAAGTGTATCCAAACCACACAGAACAACAGACTTAGAATGTTGGCAAATCTTAGGAGCAAGTCAGATAAGAGAGGAACACCCTTTCTAAGTTTATTTCATAACTAGAGGCTCGGTGCATGAAATTCATGCACTGGGGGGGTGGAGTCCCTCAGCCCGGCCTGTACCCTCTCGCAGTATGGGAGCCTTGGGGGATGTCCAACTGATGGCTTATAACCTACTAGTCCAGCTTCTCAGATGACCTCAGCCTCCTTCCACCCAGTGAAATGGTCGGGACAGCTACATCTCTGGCTGGGTTCACAGAGTGAGTCAGCTAGGTGACGTGGAAACTAAGGCACTGTGCCCGGCTGGAGTGGCTCAGTTGCTTGAGCATCATCCCATGAATCGAAAAGTTACCGGTTTGATTCCTGGTCAGGCACATGCCTGGGTTATGAGCTTGATCCTTGGCCCACAGGGTGCAGCAGATATTTATCTCTCACATTGATGTTTCTCTCCCACTCTCTCTAAAACCAATAAAAACATTTTAAAAGAAGATACTAAGGCAGCGTGCTCATAGTGAGCACAGAGAGAACTGCTTAGCTGGGAATCTAGATGCTTACTAGTGGTGGGATCACAGACACATCTAACCTCTTAGGGGGAAATCAGGGTGATAATTGTACCAGAGGCGTAGGGCTGTGACGATGGAATGAGTCAGTGCTTGGCAAGTGGTAAGTACTGATGAGTGCTCGCCATGGTAATGGTGGGGAAGGTCCCTCGGACAGTGCCTCCGGCTCTGAGACTGTTGAGATGGGGTTAGGTAGAAACTGGAGAAACCACTCAAAAGCAGCTGGCAATTTTCTCTCACAGGGAATTATCTCATTTGGTTTTAGGAACATCTCTTCCTTGGACTTTAAATAATGCAAATGTAAAAGCAAAGGCCCCTTCTCCTGTGGGTATAGTGGATGTTGGACCTGACCTTGTGGGTTGATGAGCTGGCCCCAGCCGTGTGGAAGTAGATTGCAGATACGGGGGTTTGCAACTTGTGAGAAGTATTATTCATGTTGCTTTGACCATGACCCACAGAAATATATTCCACATAATGATGTCACTGTACACATACATCAAACAAGTTTCACAAAACCATGACCACCCTCACTTTCTTAAATGCACCCTGATGTTTCTCTCTCTCTCTCCTTCCCCCGCCCCCCACATGTTGGTTGTAACTCAGTAAATTGACATCATGATGCACCAATGGATCTGGACCTGGTAGTCTAAGAAGCTGTGCTGTGAGGGAGCCCAGGAGGATCTAGCCCAGCCTGAGAACAGCTCTTTCCCTCTGACCACCCCTCATGGGTCTCTAAAGCCTGGGGTGGTTCAGGAGGGGCTGCCTACACTTGAGGGCAAATGAGAGCCCCTTCTCTAAGGCCAGAGGGGCAGTTAATAAGCCACAGGACAGGGAGCCGGGCCTTTCAGCATCTCCAGCAGCACACAGTAGGTGCTCAGTAAAGGTTTAAGCCACAGCAAGAACAGGGGAGAGTGCCCTGGACTGGGGCTAGTCATATGCTCTCCTCTGTGGCCCGGGGCCTCAGTTACTCCACCTGAAAAATGAAGGCCTGGTCTCTGGGGGATCCCCCAGCAGAATAGACCACCAAGCCTGGGACTCCCTTGGGGAGTGGAGACCCAATGTGGCACCATCGTACATGCTGCCCGTGCAACGTGGGGGCCCAGCCTGAGCTCTTCTCCAGGCGAGACCGCAAGATCCCGAAAGGCTACCGTCCGCCCTGGGCTCAGCTTGGGAGCATCTTCATACATGTCACTCCATTGAGGCTGCAACTCCTCAGTGCTGGAGAACCATGTGAGGGAGGGCTGAGGAAGAGGCTGCAGGAGAGCGAGGAGGGGAGCCTGGCGACAGTTCCCGAGCCTCTCCTCCAGGATGACCTCAGCTTCTAAAATCCTCGTCATGACAGGGATGGCATGGCAGCTCCCAATCCTGCCCTTGTTTAAGAATCGGGCCTGAGCTTGTTCACTCAACAAATACGTCCTAAACTATTGTATGGCAGGCACAGCAGTGGGCGCGGAAGCAGAGTTGTCCAGAGGGGAGGTGGCCGCCCTCCTGGAGCTCTATGTGATCTTAGTGGGGGGGGGGGGGGGGGGAGTTAACAAGTAAAGGAGATCATACCCAAGAGTGACATGCTCTGAGGGAGCAAGAAGATAATGAGAGAAAGTGACTGGGGGTGGGGGGCACTTTTGGTGGGTGGTAATAAGAACAAGCCTTTTTGAGGAAATGGCATTTGAGTTGAAATAGATGAAAAGGTACAAGGATCAGTGCTTCCAAAATGTCAGTTGAGAGCAAAATACAGATTTCTAGGCTCTATTTAGCAAATAAAGACATTAAGGCCCAGGGTCCAGGAATCTGCATTTTTCTTCCGAACGATTCCCATATACACTGAAACTGGAGGCCTTCTGCCTTCCAGAGAGGACCATACCTGGTGGGCTTCAGGGTTCCTTCCGACTCCCAGAGCCCATGGCGGGCTGGGGAGAGGAAGCTCTCAGTGTGTGTGGGGGGCGGGGGGGGGGGGAAAGAGGCTAGGGAGAGGGGCAGGGTTCCGGTTGGTTGGATGGCAGGAGGCATTAAATGAGCACGCACAGCTCCCCACGCAAAGGGAGAGCTCCCCAGGGCCCTCCTCTCTGCGGTGGCCTCCCTCATCCCTGCCCCACTCCCTGTTAATCAAGGCCATGAGGGTGCAGTCCTTGGCGGCCTA
>NW_005871687.1:346427-350074 GCF_000147115.1 Myotis lucifugus | reverse complement strand
TGGGGGTCAGGGTGGGCGTAAGGAGGGGAGCCCCTCCTCCCGGGACCCCGGCTCCGGAGGTGACAAGACGCGGCAGGGGGTCTAGGAGGCTTTCCCGGGCAGCTCCCTCCTCCAGGCCTGGAGCCCCCGGCGCTGGGCGGTGGGAAGGGGCCAGGGTGCAGGGGGCTGGGCTGCAGCTGTCGCCCCGGAGCCTCCCACACAGGGAGGTTATTTATAATCACTGAGCTCAGAGCCAAGCCTCCGGCGGGGGCCGCTCATGAGGCTGGCATGTCCCTCTGGTCAACTCACCCCACCGTGGCTGGCCTCTCCGGCATCCAGCTGGGGGACCTGCCCAGTGGGCCCCCCGCATCTCCCTCCCACCCGGCAGAAGCTGGTGCCAGCAGCAGAGGGGCACTGCCCAGAGCCCTCGCCCCTGAGTAGGGAGGGGGCAGGTGGAGGGAGGACACGACCGTGGAGGACTGGGATGCAGGTGCGCCTCTTTTACTCTTCCAGTAAATGCGGTTTGTCCCTCCCATTTCCTGACTCGGGAAGGAGGCCCTGATCCACCTGGCATTTCCCCAGCTTCGCCCTCCTGTCTCCCGCCTGAGGGCCTTTGAACTCGCTGTTGCTCAGCCAGGGGTGCCTTCCTCCTCCACTTGGGCAGTGTCTGCTCCTCCTTCCGACCTGGGACCTCCCACAACTCCCTCTGCTTTCCTCCCACATGTCACACAATTCCCCACAATGTAATTACATGCTTGTTTGGAGGCTCCTTTGCTTAATGTCTGTGTCTGACTCCCCATCAGGCTGGAACATCATGATCAGTGGTTCTCAACCCTGGCTGCACATTAGAATCACCTGGGAATCTTTAAAATCCAGATTTCTGGGCCTCATCCTCCAGAAATTCTGTTTCTTTGTTACTAATTTGTGGCCTCACCCCATAACAAAGAAACAGAATTTCCGGAGAATGAGGCCCAGAAATCAGGATTTTAAAAAGATTCCCAGGTGATTCTAATGTGCAGCCAAGGTTGAGAACCACTGATCATGAAGAAGGGGCCTGGCATCACCTAACCCAGTGGTCGGCAAACTCATTAGTCAACAGAGCCAAATATCAACAGTACAACGATTGAAATTTCTTTTGAGAGCCAAATTTTTTAAACTTAAACTATATAGGTAGGTACATTGTTATTAACTTAATTAGGGTACTCCTAAGGCTTAAGAAGAGCCACACTCAAGGGGCCAAAGAGCCGCATGTGGCTCTGTTTGCCGACCACAGAGTCCTAACCACTCAGGCAATGGGTGTGAAATGAATGAGTGAATGAATGTTCCTTGAGTATTTGCTGGATGTTTCTGTCCAGGTGGAGCCCAGTGTGTCCCTTCCAAAATGGCTGGTTGGCTCAAGGGTCACAGCCCTCTCAGAGTTCCTTAGTGACAGGCCAGTCTAGGGCCCAGGACACGCCAGCTCTGCCCCCAGAGATGAAGATGACCCCAGCTATGCAGAGAACCCTTACTGGCACCCTGGCAGGTGCAGGGCATCCCACACCACTACTGCATGACCTCTCCTGGCCTCAGTTTCCCCAACTTTCCCAGGGTTCAATTAACCTGCACAGTCTCTAATATTAACAGTAACACCAGCAATAAACTGATGAGTTGTATTCAATGAGTTCTTCCTCTGTGCCAGGCACTCTTCTGTGCTAAGCAATTTACATGCACCATCTCAGTTCTTAAAAATATTTTTTTGTATTTTGACATAATTTTAGACTTATAGAAAAGTTACAAGAGTAGTAAAAATACTTTTTAAATGCCCTTAACTAGATTCTCCAAATGTTATTTTACTACATTTGTGTTGTCTCCATATATATAGGCATTATTTTCTGTTTGAGTAGATGGCAAACACAATCCCTCTTTGCTCCTATATACTTCATTGTATATTTCTTAAAAATAAGGAATTATCTTATCTAACCAAGTACAAGTAGGAAATTAGCATTGAAATGATACTGTTTAAGCTATTGGCCTTTTGTAAATTGTCCCAATAATGTGCACTCATGCCTTGCACTCACTGTCATGTCTCCTTCGGCTCCTTCAATCTGGAATTGTTCCTGAGTCTTTCTCTGTGTTTCATGACACTGCCAATTTTTTAAGAATACAGAATTTTTTTATAACTCATTTTTAAATTCAGGTAAAATATACATAGCATATAATCCACCATTTTAATAATTTTAAATTATACAATTAAGTGGTTTTTAGTATATTCACAATGTTGTACAACCATGACTACTACCTAATTCCAGCACATTTCTATAATTTCCCCCCCACCCCCGCCTCCGCAAAGAAACCTGCATCTATTACCAGTCAGTCATCATTCTCCCCTACCCCTAATCCCTTGGCAACCACGAATCTACTTTTTGCCTCTATATATTTGCCCATTCTGGCCATTTCTTAGAAATCAAATCATACCCTATGTGGCTTTTCCTTGTCTGACTTATTTGGCATAACGTGTTCAGGGTTCATCCATGTTGAAGCATGTGTCAGTACTTCAATCCTTTTATGACTGAATGATATTCCATTGTATGGATATACCACATTTTGTTCACCTACTCATTGGTTGATTGGCATTTGGACTGTTTCTACTTTTTGGCTACTATGAATAATGCTGCTAAGAATATTCATGTGCTCATTTTTGTGTAAATATGTTTTCAATTCTCTTGGGTTTACACTTAGGAGTAGCATTGCTGGGTCAGAAGGTAACCTTTTTGAGGAGCTGCCAAACCGTTTTCCACAGCAGCTACACCATTTTACATTCCCATCAGCAGTACCAGTTTCTCCACATTCTCACCATTTGCTATTTTCCATTTTTTTATTATAGCCATTTTATTGGGCGTGAAGTGATATCTTGTTGTGGTTTGTATTTGCATTTCCCTAATGACTAATGATGTTAAGCATCTTTTCATGTGCTTATTGGCTATTTGTATATCTTTTTGGAGAAATGTCTATTCATATCCTTGGCACATTTTTAAACTGGGTTGTCTTCTGGTGTGTTGAGTTATAAGACTTTATATATTCTGGGTTCTAGGTCCTTACTAGTTATATAATTCGCAAATGTTTCTCCCATCTTGTGAATTATCTTTTCACTTTCTTGATAGTGTATTTTGATGCATAAAAGTTCTTAATTTTGTTTTTCTTTTTTTCTTTTTTTTTATTGCTTAAAGTATTACAAAGGGTATTACATATGTGTCCTCCCCCCCCCCCACAAGCCCCTGGCCTCCCCTCCCCCCCAGTGTCTTAGCATCCATGAGGTTAAAGCAAATATCCCTCCCCCCCACGGACCTTTCGTAGAAGTCTGACCGACTGCCGCCCCTGCCCCCCTCTTTCCCCGCTACTTTGGGGACCAAACGACAGAACGCCTTTTATCCGCACTCCAGGCATCTGGGCTGCAGATTTAGCGTGAATGACTGCAACAGATAAAGATGGGATTGGAACTTTAGGATGTCTCACCCAGGAAAATTAAGGGAGCGCCATGCAGGGTAGCAGGAGTTAGTCCGAGTTGAAGCTGCTCGGGAATCAGGATACGGTCGACGAGTTGGCCCCATCACCCACTGACAAACAATGAACTTTCACCGGGTGCTCGCACGGGTGTGTCCAGAAGGTTCCCTCATAGCAGGGGAAATAGT
>NW_005871687.1:341688-344926 GCF_000147115.1 Myotis lucifugus | reverse complement strand
CCCAGGTCCGGATGGTAGAGCCGGGCCGTCTCCCGAGACCCCAGACCGAATTGCTCACTTAAAAAGCGGATAACTTCCCTCGCACCCTGATCTAGTTATCTTTTTGTTATGAGAGCCTCCGGGGCCACGTGGAGAACGGAAGGCGTGGGCCAAACTTCGGCCTGGGGCCGGGGGGTTGCTTGACAATGATCCATGTATTTAAGGGGGGGGGGGGGGGGGTGTGGAGGGCGGGCTTCCTAAACAGGCTGTCCTGGCTGGGTTTTCAGGAAGCCTCTCCTGGGCAAGGCTGAAGACTTCACCATTTACATAAAGAACTTCATTCGTTTCCCTAAATTCAACTTCTCCAAGTATGTGGGGCTCGGCTATGGGGACCCAGGGCTGGGGCCATGGCTGGCCCTCCTGGTGGCTGTGCATAGGCCCCTGTGTGTGTGTGTGTGTGAATGGACCGCAGGGAGATGCTGGGCGCCCCTCCCTCCTGTGGGGTGGGGGTCTGTTCTTGAATGCGGTGGGATGTTAGCGTGGATGTGGTTGGGGCTCCGGCCGAGGGCTGAAGTCAGGGACTAAGCCTGGAAACAGCAAGTCTACCTTCATTTCACCGTCTGTTCATGGCCGCCCCTCAGGACCAATGTGCTGGACACCAAAGACAGAGCTTACCTGAGGTCCTGTCGGTTTGGCCCCAAGGACCCCTACTGCCCCATCTTCCGACTGGGGTCTGTGGTCAGCTGGACGGGGAGCAACTTCCAGGAGATAGCCCTGCAGGTGGGTGGCGTGCCCTCAGGGAGCCTTCCCTGGGGCCTCAGGGGTCTGAATGGGGAGGGGTGTGTGTGGGGGGCCATGGGGTGGGGGTGGCCCTGCAAAGTCACCTGCCCCAGGGACTTCCTGTTTTCAGAATTCGCTGTGACACAGCCGGCTGTGCCTGCGCTCGGACCTCGGGCACTCAGTGAGGGCACACTCAGCACCTGCCGTTTGGCTCTTAGTCGCTTGGGCAGCAGCTGAAACTGAACCAAAAGGAGCCCCACGGGCACATCCTGGCTGTGTGTAAGGTGCCTGCCCATAGTGTAGTTGGTGCTCACCGGGGAGTTCTCGTCTTCTCTGAAGCAGGAGGCAGGAGGCGGCGGGGGCTGGGGGCTGTCGGCAACACTTTCCCCAGCCCCTCCTGGGCCTTCCACCTCCCTTCCAGGACGCTCCAGCCAGGCTAGTCTTGTCCAGCTGTCCATCTCCCAGACATGATTCCTCTTTCCCATCCAGGGTGGTGTGATAGGGATCCAGATCGAGTGGGACTGTGATCTCGACAAAGCTCCTTCTGAATGCAACCCTCGCTATTACTTTAGCCGGCTGGACCGCAGGTTTCCCGGGAACTCTGTCTCCTCCGGGTATAACTTCAGGTAACAGACTGGGCCTGCTGCCTATGACTCTGTCCATGTTTCGTGTCCTTCCCTGGGTGCCAGCGCTGTGACACCCCTTCCTGGGGATGTCAGAGGAGGTACAGGGAGAGAGAGGGATGGCCTCTGGGAGGGGAGAGAGGGTGGGTCATCGCCCTGGGCTCCGGGCAAAGCTGAGGCCTGACTTCTCAGCTGGCTGAGCTCTATCCGTTCTCTGGTGGCCCCCGGTTGGCCCAGTGTGCAGTGGGAAAGCCCCTGCCTCTTGGGGATGTCTGACAAGGACTTCAAAGATCTGGATGAATCTTAGGCATGTCAGCAAGAGGGTCTGAAACCTCTCCCGGGGCTGCTGTGAGCGAGGTCCCAGGATGCTTATAAATCTCAAAAGCAGCTGAGTCTGTTGCCAAACAGGAAAGGCCCAGGAAGGCTGAGGTCTCCCCTGGGCTGTGTCTCCCCAGGTTTGCCAAATATTACCGCGATGAAGCCGGGGTGGAGTTCCGCACCCTGATCAAAGCCTACGGGATCCGCTTTGATGTCCTGGTGAATGGCAGGGTGCGTGAGCTGCGTCTCCCCTTGGGAGCCTGGGCAGGTCCAGGGCGGGGCAGGCATGTTGGGAGGGACCCTGCTATCCACCTGCTCCCTCAC
Source organism: Myotis lucifugus (assembly GCF_000147115.1). Classification (NCBI taxonomy): domain Eukaryota; kingdom Metazoa; phylum Chordata; class Mammalia; order Chiroptera; family Vespertilionidae; genus Myotis; species Myotis lucifugus. The sequence goes on along the minus strand of NW_005871687.1, from coordinate 342,902 downwards.
CCCGCCTTGTCTCTCTCTGTGCTTCAGGCAGGGAAGTTCAACATCATCCCCACAATCATCAACGTGGGCTCAGGGGTGGCACTCATGGGTGTTGTGAGTACCTCTCCCCTCCTTCCCCTTTACCCTCTGCACACTGGTGGGGGGAGGGGGAGTTGTCCAAATGCCCCAGAAACAAAGAACTGACAGGTCAGCGCAGGAGCCGGTAAAGAGGGCTTTCTGGGACTTCACGCCCCTCCAGTGGCCCCAGGGGGCAGAGAACTGCCTGAATTTCTCTTTCTAGAGCCAGAGGCATCTGCCTACTTCTCCGGAGCTGGGGGTTCTCTGGGATACAGGATTAGCCCCTGAATTTTATTTATTTTTTATTATCGACAGTTACAGATGTCCCTGTTCTCCCTGCCCTTTGCCCATCTCCAGCCAGCCCCCACCACCCCTCCCTCTGGCCTTCACCCTACTGCTGTCTGTGTCCACGGGTTATGCATATGTGTTCTTTGGCTAATCTCTTCACCTTCTTTCATCTAGTCTCTCCCACTACCCTTCCCTCTGACACCTGTCAGTCTGCTCCAGTATCCATGCCTGTGGTTCTATTTTGTTCGTCAGTGTATTTTGTTCATTAGGTTCCACATATAAGTGAGACCATATGGTATTTGTCTTTCTCTGACTGGCTTACTTTGCTTAGCATAATGCTCTCCGGGTCCATCCATGCTGTCGAAGAGGGTAAGAGTTCCTTCTTTCTTAGAGCTGCATAGTATTCCATGGGGTAAATATACAACAGCTGGATTAGCCCCTGAACTTTAAAATTCTAAAAAGAGGTAGGGTCCACCTATATATATAGGGTGTCTCCACCATGACTCTGTGGAACAAGAGATTGATAAAAAAGCATTTCTAGCATCTGGGGGGAAAAAAAAGGTGTGCAGAGCCCAGGGTCAGAGGACCAGGTTCACCTGTGGCCCATCCATCAACTCTTCCCACCCCCAACCCTTACTCATTCTGGAAACCGGCTGTGTGTTGAGGTGGATTCGCCCTCTGGTGGAAGAGACAGGTGTTGCACCACACACTTTTGCCTGAAGTGCATGTGCTCAGGTGTCAGCGGGTCCCAGCTGGGTTAACACAGGCTGCCTCATCTTTCCTTGGCCATCGCTGCGGCATCCTTGTTATCAGACCCCCTACCACCCATCTCTACACTGATTCCCTGAGATCTTTTCAAATGCCGCAGT
>NW_005871687.1:311113-341588 GCF_000147115.1 Myotis lucifugus | reverse complement strand
CCTAGAAGGAAGAGAACCAGTGCCTTGAAGACATTTCACGGAAGCGTCACAGGCTGGCCCCACCCACCCAGCTCTCCAGAAGTGTCTTTCCTCTTCCCCACAGCCCTGTGGATTTCCCAGGCATGACGAGCTTGTTCCTGCTGCTGCAATGCCCTTCCTGAGCTTTTTGTATTAATCCTATTTAGCCCTCAAGACTCAACCCAGACTGAGTCAAGTCCTGCCCTCGCTCTCCTTGGTCCTCCTCTCCCCATCATACGACACATCACCGTGTGTCACAAGTTGCATGCCTGTCTCTTGCACCAGAGAGGGGGAGTCCTCAGAGGGTCTCATTGCCTTAGTCCTCCCTGCACCCCAGGGCAGTACCTGGCACGTGTGAATGCTCAGCAGATGTTTGTTAAACATGATTAGATGGACTTCAGGCTCACCTGGGCTCTCCTGTGGACCAGCTTTGTGACCTTAAAGATGTCTTTAAAAAAAATTATATATATATATTCTATTGATTTTAGAGAGGAAGGGAGAGGGAGAGATAGATAGAAACATCAATGATGAGAGAGAATCATGGATCAGCTGCCTCCTGCACGCCCCTCACTGGGTATTGAGCCTGCAACCCAGGCATGTACCCTTGGCTGGAATCGAACCTGGGACCCTTCAGTCCGAGGCCGATGCTCTATCCATTGATCCAAACCAGCTAGGGCAAAAGGCACCTCTTTCTGATCTCAGTTTCCCCATCTATGAAATGGGGACAATGATGCATGCTTCTGGGATTGTTACAGGATCAAACAGGATACAGTGGTCAGGTGCCTGTGGGCTCTCCAGAAGTCTAGGGTCTGAGTCAGGGACCCCCAACTCTTTTGCAGGGGTCTTTCTTCTGCGACCTGATACTCATCTACTTCATCAAAAAGAGCCACTTTTACCGCAACAAGAAATTCGAGGAAGTACGGTCAGTTATGCTTCCTCCCCAGTAGTCCCAGGGGAGCCCTGTGGAGCCAGCCTCCCCCTCCCTGTCTTAGGACCTTTACCCTGGGTGGATGGCTGCGCCTGGTGGGTGGAGGCAGGGGTGAACATGGGGAGCCGCCCCGGAAGGGAGGGAAGGTGGACTGTTCTGAGTACATGCTCTACAGAACCAGACTCCGCCTCAGAGCAGCTGGCAGAGGGAAAAGCCACCACATACCTGGTGGGCAGACCTGGTTTCCAGGCCTCCTTGGGCCTCAATTTCTCTCTGCAAAATGAGAGAATTGGTTTATATACAGTGACTTGTTGCAGTTACAATTTAGTATTCTTGGACTTGGTGGTCCTGGGCTGGGGTTGAGGCTGGAGTGGTAAGGGAAGAAAAAAATGGATTAAGGGAAGAAAAAAATGGATTTCCTTTTTTTACTACAGGAGCCCATTTCCAGGCTGTGTGTGTCTGTGGGCGGGAAGGAAGGGGCAGGGGCTCTAGCCCAGCCCTTGGGAAGGCTCCCTGGAGGAGCTGGGATTAGAATGGGGAGTTTCGAAGTGGCGCTCCCTCAGTCCCACCACAACCTGAGACAGCAGGTGGCCAGCTCGCATCATTCACCTGGCTTGAACCCCAGCCTGGTTCTTAGGCTGAGCCCTGACCGCTCCTGCCACCCCAACTGAGCTGCTGGAGGAAGAGGGGCACCATCTGCAGGGCCTGCCCCACCAGTCCTTGGGGGAGGCCAGGCTGTGCAGGCCAGGTTAACAGCAAGTCCTGCCCAGGTGCCTAGAGATCCTTGCCCTGTGGACAGAGTCCTTGCAGCAGAACAGGGTCACAGAGGCTGAAGGAAGAAGAGGGGCCTGGGCTGTTGGGCACAGGACGAAGGTGGCCAGGAGAATGGCTGAGCGTGCTGGCACCTCCTGGAGCAGGCTGCTGTGGTCCCTGCTCTGTGGTGACCTGTGCATAAGGCAGGACCCAGGAGCACCCAACCAAGCTGGACTCTGGGGGGAGAGGGTGCTGGTGGTGCTTTAGCCCCTCCATGACCCTCATTAGCTCCCCAGCCCCCCTAAGCAACCACAAGGCAGTCTGCTTGCTGTGCTATCCCAGCGTTAAGACAACAGTGCTGTCATTTACTCAGGCTCACTCTCTGCCCAGCACAGCTCTGAGCAATTTGTATATGTGAACTCACATCAGCAACTTTAATGAGCTGGGCACTAACAGTCTCTATTCCACTAATGAGGAAACAGAGGCACAGAAAGGTTAAGTAAGTTAAGTCATACAGCTAATAAATGGCAGAGCTGGGGTTTGAATCCAGGCAGTGTGTCTAGAATCAGTTCTTTTCCATCAGGTTATTCTGCTTTACCAAGCCCCCCACCCCCTCACCCAGCCAGATGCCTTCCCTAAGTGCCTCTCAGTGGAAATTCTGCAGCTGCCCTAGGCTCAGAAGGGTGGTGGCTGTGCTGACAGGTGGTCCTTCCCTGGGCAGCACGGTTGGTTCTGAAGATGGAACCTCAACCTGGTGCAGGAGGTGGCCTTCAGGTCCGCCCGGCCCCTCTGCCTTGCTCTGCGCCTTTGAGCAGGGGCCTGGCCTTTTCTGGGCCCGCCTCCCTCCCCCCATTTTTTTCCCAGTGGGGGCTGCACAGAGGAGCCCCCATGTTCAGTCAGGCTATGATTCTGTGACTCTCCTCTTGTAAACCACATCCCAGGAGGAGTTCACTGGCCTGGGTGGACTTTCCTCCCACCCCAGCTTTCATTCTCGGCCAACTCAGGAGTTGGCAGCCTCCAACCAGAAGCTGGGCCTGGGCAGGAAAAGGACAGAGAGGAAGGGCAGAGGATGGAGAGGAGTGAAGAGAGGTTGTAGGGACTGCAGCAGCTGGGGCCAGGAGGCAGTGGAGGCTGGGGATCTGCTGGGGTGGCTGGGCACCCAGCAGCCCCCACATGCTCCCTGTGCTGTCACTTCTTGGGTGCTTGCCTGAGCTCCTTAGCCTGTGAGAGGGAAGAATGGCCACCATGCTGGTCATGTGGTGGCTGCTGTCATTGCTGGGGCAGCTCCAGAGGCCCGGCCTGAGCATCTGAGTGCCTGGGCTGCAGCAGGGACCCCGGCACGGCCCCTCTCTGCGGATGCTCTGCCTGCAGTGCTGCCTGTGCGAGGCTGTCCCTGTCCACAGGGTTCCCAACTACCCTCTGTGTGCCCCTCACCACCCACACGCAGGTCTGGCCACCCGGGGAATGGAAAGGTGACCGTGGAGCAGCTGCAGAACCTGCAGACAGTGGAGGCGTAGCCAGAGGCGGCTGAGAGCAGATTTAGTGAAGACGCTGGGCAGAACCGGCTGCAGCTCTGAACGGGAAGAGCGAGGAGCCTCTGTGTCTGCATGGATTGGGCCTTCCAGGAGCCACCATCCCTCTTGCACTTTGGGATCTTGCTACAAGCTTTTTGTTGTGTGTGGGGGAGGGGAAACGCTGGAGAGGGCAGGGGCAGGCCAGGGTGTAAATGATACTAGGTGTTTTCATGTTTTCTGAGAACCTAGTTGGACATTCATTCACTCATTTATTCATACATGCAGTAAACTTTTTTTGCTGTGGGCTGGGCCCTATCCAAGAGATGCTTAAATGAGACCCTGACCTGGCCCTCAGGGAGCCGAGCAACTGTGTAATTCCCTCTAGAGACAACAGACTCACAGCCAGGCTCAGCCATTGTGGCCTTCCTCCAGCCTCTAGCTTTCACAGAGGGGAGGCAGGGAGGCCTCACTCCAGTCTCACCTGCCCAGCCTGGGGAGGCTCTGGGCATAGCATCTCGCCCAGATGGGAGCCATTGTCTCTGGTTTGGCTCTTGCTGTTCTGTGGGGTTGGTGTCCTTGCCCAGCTCCCCTTCCTCTCTCCTCAAAGGCTGGCTGGGTCTGAAGGGCTAAGGACAGGGTGCTCACTCAGCAGGTGGGAGCAGTTAGGGAGGCCCTCACCCCTCACCCCACCCTGCTGCTCCCTCCCTTACTGTCTGTAGAGCGTCTCTCCTCAAGGTGTGGTCCCTGGACCAGCAGCCTCGGCATCACCTGGGAGCTTGTTAGCCCTTCCCTTCCTCCTAAATCAGGGCCTGTGTTGCAGTGGGGCTCCCAGGGGATTCGTGTGCTCCTTACACTCAGAAGCCCTGCAAGGGTGGGGAGCTCTGCAAAGCCTGGTTCCGAGGGAGGAAAGAGCCAGCTTCGGTGGGTGGTGCCAATTTCCAGGCCAAACTTACTAGCACACACATTCTCCCTTGAAACTGACAGGACCCCCTTCCTGCCCCAGGGAAAGGAGCATTACACTCAGTTCATTTAAATCAAAATATTTTAACTAGGCAACACTTACATGATTCAAAATTTTAAAGGTACAAAAGAATAGCAAAAGCTTCCCTCCCACCCGTTCTTGAGGCCACCTGTGTTACCAATTCCAAGAGGCTCCCTCATTTTCAAACTGAGAATCCACTTGTTACTCAGGACGTGAACTTTTCCTCATGCCTGCAGCATCAGACCACGTCTCCTGTCAGAAAGGGACACGATGGAATGGGCTGGGAGCCAGAGAGCTCGCTTCTCCCTCCCCGGGTCTGGGAGCCCCTGTGTAAACCCAGGGGGAGAGGCCTAGAACTCTGAACTATGGCCGCAAAGGCCTGCAGTGCCTGTTGCACAGCTGCCAGGACACTGGGGAGCTCCTACTGGAAGTGCTCCCTCGGACCTCCCTGGAGTCAGGGGAGCCTGGTTCTCTGCACACAGAGGAGGGGTGAGCACCCTTCCCCTGGGGCCTTTGGAGAGGGTCAGAAGGGGCCTGGAAGGTTTCTGGTGAGGCTCCATCACCAGGGCAGAAGGTTGTGGTCCCCGGAACAGGAACCCTTTTGGAGCAAGCAGCTCCCTCACCGTGGGCTGCCTGGTAACCAGTCCACAGCCCACCTGCTCTCTGAATAGAAAGTGAAAAATTGCCCTAACCGGTTTGGCTCAGTAGATAGAGCATCGGCCTGAGGACTAAAGGGTCCCAGGTTCGATTCCAGTCAAGGGCATGTACCTTGGTTGCAGGCACATCCCCCAGTAGGGGGTGTGCAGGAGGCAGCTGATTGATGTTTCTAACTCTCTATCCCTCTCCCTTCCTCTAAAAAAAAAATCAATAAAATATATTAAAAAAAAAAGTGAAAAATCGGGGCGATCCATTATGATGTTTCACTTCATCACTAAAGCCAACTCTTGGATTGGGTAATCTAGCCTCTTTTATGTTTAGCAGGAAGTAACAAGGGCAGGGGCATGGCTGCTCAGGGTTGATCTGGTTTCTCTTAACCTATTTTTGGAATTGCTTGGCAGGAGCCATAAAACCTAGCAACAGTTGTACTGTTTATTTTATATTGGAATGAAAATGTCCTCCTACACTATTCAGTGAGTAAATATTTATTGAATACCTACTGTGTCAAGTGTTGGATTAAATGCTAGCGACACAGTGGCAAGCAACACGGAGTCCCTGCTGGAGTGTTTCCAGTCCTGGGGCTAAACCTTAATAACCGGTCGTCACACACACCACAGACTGAACTGAGTTTTCGGTGGAGTAGCCAGAGAGTTTCCCCAAAAAAGCGACATATAAACTCACATCTGAATGGTTAGTAGCAGTCTAAGTAGGTGACGGGGGAAGCATTCCAGGTAAGGAACTGGATGAAGACTGATTGGAGCTGTGAGGCCTTCTTTTCAACTTACTTTAACCGCTGCCCCAATAAACTTCACAGCCATAGAGGACTTGCTCAACCTAATTACTTCTTCAAGTCCAGAAAAGCTGTCCAGGTGGCCTCCCTACTACCTGTCAGGGACACCATGCTGAGAAAAGCCAGTGACCCTCACAGCACTGGACAGCTGCACACTGCCCACATCCCCTTGCTTCTGCACATTCCCCTGCTGCTGCTGTGTTTTTATTCCACGCCTCGGGAGTGCCATGCTACAGCTCAAAAATAAATCTGTAAATTGGGTGCCATCAATATGACATCACAGGGACCAGCCAGCAAAGAGCTCAGTGCACTCCCCTCCCGATGCAGGGGCCATCAGGACTGACCAATCACAGCTGCCTTTTCCCCTGCCACCCCATCAGTTCTTTCTTAGTGGCTGACTGCCAACTGGGGGACCAGCTGTGAAGGGGGAATGTGACTTCCTCCAGGAGTCTAAGCACCGGGTTAAGGACTACAGCGCTCTGCCTAGGGACTACAGAGTCGCTAAGTCATTCCACTTGGAATGGCATCTTGTATATCTGGAAAAGGGCTCCACTTGGTTCCAACCCACCTCCTGCACCCAAGTGATGCACCTTTCCTCAGAGCACACTCTCCAGTGGACACAAGAATGCTCTCCCCCTAAGGCACGCCTTCCTTCCAGCTGTGGGTTTCCCCTCAGGCCGGTACCAGAACCAAAGGGAGGGGGAGGAAGCTGGCACATTTTCTGGGATGGCCCAGTGTATGTATTCTCTGACATTTTAATTTGGTTATAAAACTCTGTTATAAAACGACACAAAGGTTAACTTTAGATGTGTCATGATTTTTTCCCCCTTCACGTCTGCATGGTCACCCATGTTTTAGATTAAAATGTAAGGAGAAAGTGAGCCCAAAAGAGGCAGACACAGAAAACATTAGCGGACAATATATTATGTTCCTTATTATCTTGCAAAGAAATTAAAATGAAAGGAAACTCTTTAAATGAGCAAACATTAAGACTAAGAAGGCACTGATAAAACTGGCACTTTTCATTCAACGAGTAATCTGGTAATACTCTGGAAAGCATTTGAAATTAAGTTTTAATCTTCTGCTCTAGCCTATTCTCAAAACAATATAGATATGTAGACATTCATTGCAGTATTTTTGTAATAGTGATCATTTCAAACAATCTTACTGCCTAACAGACACAGAAAACATTAGCGGACAATATATTATGTTCCTTATTATCTTGCAAAGAAATTAAAATGAAAGGAAACTCTTTAAATGAGCAAACATTAAGACTAAGAAGGCACTGATAAAACTGGCACTTTTCATTCAACGAGTAATCTGGTAATACTCTGGAAAGCATTTGAAATTAAGTTTTAATCTTCTGCTCTAGCCTATTCTCAAAACAATATAGATATGTAGACATTCATTGCAGTATTTTTGTAATAGTGATCATTTCAAACAATCTTACTGCCTAACAACAGAGGAATGGTTAGGTAAATCAGCTCATTTGCCTCCCCTCCTTCCTACCCCCCCAAGTAGGACCCACTGCTTCTTCCTCCTTAGCCCACATCAGGAATGAACTCCCCCTTCCCACTCAGAAAAGGCCCCGAGAGGATTGGGGATGCAAACCATTAAAGCGAGTATCTTCAGCGGTGGACTGAGTGGGTTCAGAGGAAGCCACTGGAGGAGAGGGAGGCGAAGCTGTGGCCTCCGATTCTTGGCTTCCTGTGCAAGCACGTAGCCCAGAACCCAAATGGGATTCAGGCAGCCTGGATCCCAGACCCATTTCCATTATTGGCCATGGCCCAATACTGTCTGCAAAAGGGGACTTGGGTTCAATCTATTTCCCTTCTATCTAAAACTGATTAAAAAATCCAAATCTGATCACATAACTCTGGGCTAAAACTCCTGAAGACTTCCCTCAGTTGCTCTTAGAATCAAAGCCACTCTCCACCATGGCCCTCCATGTTCTTTCTGGTCCAGCTCTATCTCGGCTTCAGATACAGGCCAGACCCCTTCCTGCCCAATGGCCCTCACACACGTGCTTTCTTCCAAGTACCCTTCTCCACACTTGGCTGTTATGCAGCCTTTGGTTCTCTAATGTGATTTCCTCAAAGAAGACTTTCTTGACCCCCCCCCCCCCCCCACCTGGGTTCAGTTTGGAGTGCCTATGTCGTCTCTTCATAGCACTTACCATCATTCAAACATTTGTGAAATGAGGTAATGCTGGTCTTCCCAGTTAAGAGTATAAATTCCATGAGCAACATGTTCACTACTATAACTTTAACGCAATACTTATCCCTCAATTAAAATATGAATTTTATTATAAGATTCCTCCTGACAAGAAGGAATCACCGATTAGCATACAGAGATCCTCTAGACAAGCCCACAGATTAGTTTACAAACATCCAATCTGTCTAATCTTCATGAGACGTATTTTAGAAGACAGCTTGAATTAATTTTTTTAAGTGGAAATGACAGCTGGCTGTAACGAGGTGAAACGGAACTGACAGGACACCACTCACACCTGAAAGCAGTGTTTAGTGGAAGGGAAAGCTGGGCTGGAAAAGGTTCACTCAGCCAATACAGCAAGAGCAATTAGGAGACCTACACGAGGCCCAGCCGGGGCGGCTCAGGGTTCGAGAGTGGACCTATGAACCGGGAGGGCACATGCCCAGGTTGTGGCTTGATCCCCAGTAGGGAGCACGTAGAAGCAGCCAATCAATGATTCTCTCTCATCATTGATGTTTCTCTCTCTCTCTCTCTCTCTCTCTCTCTCTCTCTCTCCCTTCCTCTCTGAAATCAAGAAAAATATATTGGGGTGGGGGAAGAGACCTACATGTGAATCCAGGCTCTGTCCTTCGGAGCTGTGCCTCCTCTGGAGCCTTAGGTACACCAATGGGGACAAGGATCACATCTACTCCATGAGGACATTGCTAGAATCAAACGAGATCATGGGCGTAAAACCCACGCGGCATCACGCCTGGTATACAGGGCACACACTACACACCCCCAGTTACTGGTTCTACAGGTGTGAACAGTAAGTCATCTCCGTTACCGACGGCCACGCCTCACTCCCGGCTCTCCAGGAGCTTCAACACCTGGTGCTTTTGCACCCACGACAGACGGGGGGTTGGGGCGAGGGCGGGGAGGGTGCGTTCAGGCAGGAAACACTCCGTCAGGCGTCTCACGCTTCAATTTAATCTGAAGGCTATCACAGGCTCTCCGTCCTCCGGTCTAAGTTATAACGTTACAGAACAAGCAGTGAATCCAGCGACTTAAACACGAAGTCGGTCTACACGCGGTCACCGTCTGCTTTTCTCCGAGAGCCGGGGCGCCCGGCCCCGCGTCAGTAGACGTGCACCATGCCGTAGAGGAACGTCCAGAACAGCACGTAGGTGAAGAGGCCTCCGACCAGGCCGCCCGTGAAGAGGGGCCGCCGGGACTTAAAGTATTTGTTCCACCTCCTGCCCGCCTTGAGGATGAGCAGCAGGGAGAGCAGGACGGAGGCGAGCAGGTAGAAGATGAAGCCGTAGAGGCCGGTGAGGCCGAGGATGCCGGCCGTGGCCCCCGACAGCGCCGACACCGAGGTGCGGCAGTAATCCAGGACCGCGGCGTTGCCTCGCACGGCGGCCTCGCTGATGAACGGCGGCCCTTCCCGCTTGGCCACCACCGCGGCCATCGCGCCCCTGGCGCCCGGCCTCTGCTTTCCCGCGGAGCTGCGGAGAAAACCGAGGGGCAAGTGGCGCCGGGAGCGTGGCGAGCGGGGTTCACGCCGCTCCTCCCCCCTGGGGCTTCACCTTCCCGCGGCCCGAGGAGGCCAGCCGGGGGTCGGGGAGCGGCAGCACGTCTGCACCCCCCGCCCAGGCTCGCCCGCTTACCTGGAACAGGGTCGCCGTCCCTCCGCGTCCCCTCAGACAGTCGGCGGTGCAGACCCCTGCGGCGCCATCTTGCCCCAGAGCCTGCTGGGAGGGCCCGGGCTGCGCACGCGTCCAGACCTGGCGCCCGCCCTCTAGCGCATGCGCCGCGGGGCGCCCAGGCAGGCTCCGCCTCCTCCCCGCTTTACTACTCACCCCCTGGGACTTCCGAAAGCGGAACAGCGACCCGACGGGTGATTGGCTGGAGGCTTGTTAACTATTCATGAGGGGGCGGGCCGAGCCGGGCGGCCTTTGTTAACCAGAGGGCGCGGTCGCCGGGATTTTCACCGCGGGCTTCGCTGAGCGGTACTTGGCTGCCAGATTGGGGTCGAGATGTCCTACATCCCGGGCCAGCCGGTCACGGCCGTGGTGGTGAGTGCTCTCGCGGGGGCTCCTCCTCCCCTTGGCTTGCTCCCACTTTGCAGAGCGGTAAACTGACACCCCATACAGGTTGGCAAAGCGGCGAACCCCGGGCTCCTGCAAACCCGCGGCCAGAGCTTCGGTCCTGGTTTCAGCCGCGGGCTCCCAGCCAGAACAGGGAAGGCTGGGACCCAGGAGCCTCAGATCCTGGACCTGGCCAGTCCCCGGCCGCCGCCGCCGCCGCGTTGGACTCCTTTCAGCCGGCCCGGGCGGAGGACGGAGGAGAAAGGCCGGGTTGTGGGGACCTAGTCAAGCACCCAGGGCCTTCCCGGACCTGTGATCTCAGCTGGGTAGCCGCGGGGGGCGGGTGCGGGCCCGGACATCCGTGAGTCGCAGCCTCTGGAATGAGGAAGTGCTTCCTCCACGCCAGGGGCGCCGCCGCCCCTTACCCCTCCTCACGTCCAGCCCTGCTTCCTCGGACTCGCCACCACCCAGTCCAGAGTGAAGTCTCATACAACTGGCTCGGTCCCGCTTGGAACGTTCCCAGGATCCCCAGGCCTTGGGGCAAAGTCCAGGTCCCCTGCCTGGCACTTGGGGCCGGAGAGACCCTTTGGGGTCAGCTCAGACCCCGGGCCCCCCACTTCTCCCCTCCCCCTGGCTTGTCTTGGGTGTCAAGTGCAATTAGAATCATCCAAGGAAGGAAGGGAGGCTAGGACATTAGACCTAGATGTCAGAGCCACAGCTTGGATGGGACCTGCAGGCCAGGAGGTGGGGACTCGAGTCCCAGAGAGGTCTGGTCATGGCCAGCCCCAAAAAGAAGCCCTCAGGACGGACCCGGATCTCTGAGAAGAAATGCCTGTTGGGCAGGCATTGGGTCAGGTGGAAGTCCCCGCTCTGGGGTCATGATCTCAGATGGGTGTGCTGGGAGTCAGGTGGTGTGGTGTGAAGTCACTGATAAGGTGAGCACAGAGGCAGGCCTGGGCCAGGAGGAAACATTGCTGGGCTTGCCAAGCCACCCTAAGCTTCAGCCTGCTACACCAGCCTGACTTCCAGATCCCTCGCTGCCCAGAGAGGAGGAGGGGCCAGGCTTGCTCCTTACCTGGAAAAAAAGGGGTGACAGTAACCGGCCTGATTTCACCCAACTCAGTGACAGGGCCTGTCTCCCAGCCCAAGAGCCTGCACTTTTTTTTTTTCTGTACTTTTTTACCTTGAAGGTGGGTCAAAGGTATGTATTGGAGCAGGCCTGGAGGACCTAGGGCATGAGGATCTAGGCCTGGTGGGCCTCAGGGGTTTTGCTCTTGCTCCCCCCTCTAACATGTCATGGCTGGTCCCTGGGCCTTCCTCCAAGCTGTAGGACCATGACCTCCCAATTCTTCTAACACATGTCTGAACATGGTGGGTGGGGTTTGGCCTCTCGTGTATTTGACTAGGGATGGGTGGGAGAGGCTTCCTCCCTGGCCCTTGTCATCTTCCATGTAGTTAACTTTTTTTAAAAAAATATATTTTTATTGATTTCAGAGAGGAAGGAAAGGGAGAGCGAGATAGAAACATCAATGATGAGAGAGAATCCTTGATTGGCTGCCTCCCTCACACCCCACACTGGGGATCGAGCCCACAATCCGGGCATGTGCCCTGACCGGGAATGGAACCCTGACCTCCTGGTTCATAGGTCGATGCTCAACCACTGAGCCACGCTGGCTGGGTGTAGTTAACATCTTGAGAATATTGAAACCATTTTGGCCCCTGGGAACTCTGGCTCCAGAGGCCCATCTGCCTTCTGGATACCCGCCTGAATGGCTCCTGGCACTCAAACTCAACATGAGATGGTTGTATTCAGCCAGGCCAGGTGGCCAGAGGCTCCCCTTGACTCCTCTGTGCTATGAACAGCCCTCAAGTCTGCTGATGTCACTTTACAAGTAGTTCATGTCTCCTGGCCTCTACATCCCACCTCTAAGAGGAATCCATTCCCTACTACCCAAGTGGTCATTCTAGCATCTAACCCGATCACAACCAGCCCTACTTCCCAACTCTCGAGCGCTCCAGTGGGCCCAGAATGAAGATCAGGTCACAGCGACCTGGTCACTCCCTCAGGTCCAGATCAAGTCACCTTTTGGAGTGGTGTGATCTGATCTGATTCCAGTATTTGGTGACTGTAGCTGAGGGCTTTGAAAGGAGCCTGGCACAGTTGGGGACCACAGCTCCAGATATGGTAGGAGAACCCTAGGACTCTCCTCCACCTCCTCCACTGCACAAGAGCAGGGCCTGGGGCTTAGGGAAAAGACCCTCCCTGGGGCCCAGTCTCCAGGGCCTTCCTGTCTGGCCCCAGCCTCTTAGCCTCTTCTCACCTCCCAGTTCCGGTCCTGCGCTGTACACCCTGGTTCCATGGACCTTTATGTATGGCACCTTCAAGCCTCTGCTCCTATTCCCTTGGCCAGGACAGCCCCTCCTCTCCTTCCTGTGTGAGTTTGATCTCCACTTTTCCTGAGCATCCTCTGTGTTGCCCTGACCTGGGCTGCCTCGGCAATCTGCCTGCAGTTGTTTTAGGGCCTGAGCCCTTCTGCCCTGAGTGATCCCTCCCTTGGGGTACAGCCCCCCATCCGTAGCAACCATAGCAACCGGGGCTGAGAGCACCTGTTGACTAAGGCTGATGCCTGAGACAGAGGAAGGGGAGAGAGGTTGGGGCAGAGTGTGATGTGGGAGAGTTGATGTGGCTGAGTCGAGTCTCAACCCCCCAGCCTCCCAGGCTGGTGACCAGCTGGATTTCTGCAGAGGGCCCTGGTCCCCACCCTCCTGGCATGGCTGAGCTGTTCCAGCAGCCGGGGGTGGGTGCGGGAGATACAGATCAGATTTGTTCTCTACTCACCCCCAACTCATTCTTTTCTTTGCCAGCAAAGAGTTGAAATTCATAAGCTGCGTCAAGGTGAGAATTTAATCCTGGGCTTCAGCATTGGAGGTGGAATTGACCAGGATCCCTCCCAGAATCCTTTCTCAGAAGACAAGACGGATAAGGTGAGGACCAGAGTCCTGGGGCCTCTCCATGCAGCAGAGGCCTGAGATGGTGGGTCTCTGCTTCCCGGGCCTTTGTGGAAGGAGCAGACCTAGTCTCTCGCCAGCAGTCCCCTCTAAGAAGGTCTAAGAAGTGATCTGGTGGGAATAAATAGGGGTGGGGGTGAGGAGTGGGCTGCCCAGCCCGAGGAAGGCCCGTTTACACAGAGCCCAGGAGCAGCAGGGGCTGGAGCATCCCTGGGGCAGCCAGCTGTCCCCTTGGCTGTCTTGGCACAGCCTGTGCCTGGGGGTGGGGGCTGGAGGGAGGCTCAGTGCAGGGATAGACAGATGGACAGCTGGGCATATGCCTACTGGACTTTGCTCTGTGGATAAGGGGCCAGTCCAGTGAACCCAGGGCTTGACGTGGGCTGTCTGTTTCCAGGGCATTTATGTCACACGGGTATCGGAAGGAGGCCCTGCTGAAATTGCTGGGCTACAGATTGGAGACAAGATCATGCAGGTAACAGAAGTGCCAAAGGAGGAAAACAAGGCTTGGGTTGGAGGGGCTGAAGCATGTGGGAGTGGGGCTGAGGCGGCCCCTGCCTCCTGGGAGACTCACCCCAGCCATTTCGGAGCCCACGCTGGCCTTGCCCCAGAGGAAGCTGGCTCTCTTCTGTGTGTGGCAACTGGTGCTTGGCATCCCCTATCCAGGGGTCACCCGCTTGGGGCCTCCTTGGGTAACCCAGGCTCCCCAGACCCCATCCTACTTCCAGATCCCAGAGGGTGGGGAGCTAAGGTGGCTGTATTTTCTCCCTGGGTCAGGTGAACGGCTGGGACATGACCATGGTCACACACGACCAGGCCCGGAAGCGGCTCACCAAGCGCTCGGAGGAGGTGGTGCGCCTGCTGGTGACGCGGCAGTCGCTGCAGAAGGCCGTGCAGCAGTCCATGCTGTCCTAGCAGCTCGCCGAGGTCCCGACATGCCTGCCGCCTCCTTGTACAGTGACACTACTTCCTCAGTCTGCCCCTCGTCCTGGCTCCTGCTGAGTGCTGGGCCCCCACTCAGAAGGGCAAGAGCTGGTCCCAGAGGCCTGACTGGCCTGCCTTCCCCTCTCACCGGTGGCCTGAGGCTCTGGGACCAGCCCTCCCTTGGACACCGAGGACTGGAAACAATGGCCTGGAGTTGAGTTGTAGTCAGTCTGTAGTGACCACAAGCTCAGCCCCCAGACCCTGCTGCCTGGTCTCAGCAGTGCCCAGGGGAGCAGGGCCCCCACTTCCTGAGAGCGGCCGCAAAGCAGAACAACGCCTGGTGGGCCAGCCCTGCCCTCTGTCTCAGCTCCAAAGTGCCTGTGTCCCACGCATTCCCGTTGCTCAGAGGGGATTCGACACTGCAGAGGCAGCAGACGTTTGCCAGCATGGAAGCCAGCAGGCTCAGTTCACCCATCGTTCCCCCACTCCTCCGAGGGGCGCTAGCCTTCCAGGGTTCACCAGCTTACAAGATTAGGCGAGGTTTGAGGCTGACTTTTGAGGGCATTTTTCAAGATTGCCAATCTCCTCTATGCCTGTTTAACTTTTGTACTTTTTTAATCACTTTGATACAAAGGGTTTTTATCTTACTATTTGGAGATGCCGGTTCTACTTTGAATTTAGCTTACTAATTCAATCTGGGAATGACTCAGCAAATTAGAGAACCTTATTTTGGTTACTGTGGAAATGGGGCAGTATGAACCCCCCCCCCCCGTGCCCCCCCCCACCCCACACACACACACACACCTTGTGCCCAATAAACAGAGCTGGGATTCACAGGGGTCTTTGCTAAGGTGCAGGCAGGGCTGGGGTACTTGGGGGTGGATTACGGGGACAGCTTTGTTTGTAAGGTCAGCGGCCCTGGCCCTGGCTGCTCTGGGAAGAAGCCCCACTGTTCCTAGGCCCACGGGATATGGGCTTGGTCTGGCCACATCCACCTTCACCCAACTTCCCTTGTGAATCGGGTCTCAGTCCCCACCCAGGAGCCTCATGGAGACCAAGGGGTTCATGGGAAAAGTACCCTCCCCCTATGGCTCTTAAGAGCACTCAGTTGATCACAGCCAGGGATGCAACCCCAAACGTTTCCAGAGGCTGCCACCTGACAAAATGGGGTGACTGGAGCCCTCCAGGCCTCTGGCTGGCCCACCATGGGCTGCACCACCAGCTCTGGGAATTGTTGCCACTCATGGACCCACTGACAAATCAGATTTTTGAAATCTCCCACTTTTAAAGTGTGGCACCTGGTAACATACTGGGTGGCCCAAATAAAACAGGTGTGCATACTTGGTCAGGCTGCAATCTCTGCTTTGGGGAAACAAGAGCCTAAATTATTTGGTATTTTTACACCTGGATTGATGAAGAATCTGGAAACATCAGACATCCCTCCACTCCCAGTGGTGGTGTGCCCTTTAAGACCTCACCCAACCCCTGCTCACCACCACAGCTTGAGCAGCGTGCCCCTGGGAATGCGGGCGTGGGACCCGTGGGACCTACCTGGCCCTGAGCAGGCAGGCGTCTGGCACTACCCAAGCGGGTCCCCTGATGAAGTGCCAGGTCGGCACGCGGTCACCTTGGGAGGCCATCTCCCTAAGCCCCAAGGACTCGGATCTGAAGCCAACACACCTGCCTCCTGCATCTGGCAAATGCTCGGCGCACAAAAGGAAACGGGTTTTAATCCAGGATACAGGCCCCTCATTGAACTTGTAGTAAAAAGTTGGAGAGTGGACAGACAATCTCAAGGCACGTACAAGGCATGTTTCCAGAGGCTGCCATCTGGTGTCAACTGGTTGGGTTTGGAGGGAAGGGGATTTGGGATCAGGGTTGGCCCATGGGTCTTATGTGAGATGGTCTCAAGTCCTCCGAGGCTACTGAACAGCCCAAAATTGGCGAGTCTCAGGTCTGGGGGAAGTGAGGGGAGACAGGCCTGCCCTCCTCCAGGGGAGCTCACCATTTGGCGGGTCCAACAGGCCTCTAAGGCACGGAGTGAGGGAGGAAGGGAGGGAGGGAGGGAGGGAGGGAGTGAGTGAGTGTGAGTGTGTGTGTGTGTGTGTGTGTGTGTGTGTGTGTCCTGTATCCAGACACAGGGGAAGGAGCAGCTGAGGGTTTCCCGTGGGCCCCTGACTGGAAAGTGGAGGTAGGCAGACAGCCACTCACTTCCAAAACATCCCTCCCAAAAAGCCAAAAGGGGTGTTAGTGTGATAAAGAGCCACAGGGTGTTGGGAGTGAGCCCAGTTCAGAACCACAGGGTGCTGGGCACCTCAAGACCCAGAAATAGTTTCTTTACTAGGCGCTGGCCTGGGCCCCCTGTGCCTGCAGTCGTGGAAGCTGGGTTATGTAGAATAAGTGTCAAGAAGGGGGGTGTTCAGACTCAGAGAAGGGACCCCAAGGCCTAACCCCAAAGTCCCAGCCCCTCTGCCACCAGCACCAGCACAGCACCCCTCAGTCCACTGGCCACAGCACCTGGCTGCTTGGTCTCTGGGAACAGCAGTGGCACCAAAGCTGCAAGTTCAGTCCTTCAAGCTGCTCCCAGAAACACTGGTTGCTTGAGGCAAGGCCTGCTCCCAGCTCCGCGTCCAGTCCTGCTTGGCATGGCTCTCAGAACCTGTGGGTGCTGCCTGAAGCCTTAAAGAAAATAGAAATGGCAGCATCAAGTCGCAGGGGGGCCAGGTGACTGGCCAGTAAGACCCGAGGGGCCGCCAGCAGCCAGCCTTTCAATCTCGGAGCAGAGTCAGGCGTCTGTCTCAGAGGGAGGTTTCTCCCCGGCCCTGGAAAGTCCTGGACGAAGGCAGGCTGGTTCACGTTTAAGGTGTTTGGCCCTGAGGAAGAGAACGCTTCTCCGATGTTGCACACCGAGCCAGCCCTGCACTCCAGGCCGCTCTCCAGCCTCCTGGTCGGGCACAGGGCCCGGGCCACTGACACTGGTGCCCTGGGTGCTAGTTCACCTGCTCATACCCGGGTTTCCTTCTGTACAAGCAGAAGTGCTGGATGAAGAAGACAATGTCGAAGAAGATGGAGAAGATGCCGAGTCCAAACTTGGTTGGGTCTCCAAAGATCAGTGTCCAATGGTCTGTTCGCCAGAGGGGACAGAATCTGGTTTTAGGCTGGCAGCTCCCGGGGTTGTGGAGGGTGGGGGTCCTCACCTGTCCAGGAAACCACCAACCCTGCCCTTGCAGATGCCCCTGGGGGTACCTAGGGGCTGGGACTGCTTGGATTCCCAAGCCGTGGGGCAGGCTTGGGGGGTGGGGCTCGCCCGGCCCACCGCTGATAGACTCACCATTGTTGTAGGACTGGAGGAACATCTGGAGGAGGCTGAAGCAGCCCCCAGTGAAGTCCAGAAGCACGTTGCCAATGCTCCAGCCCTCGGTGCTTTTGTAGACAAAGTTCATGTAGGCCTGGGCAGCCAGACAAAGACATGGAGGGCGGTGAGGGGGCTGGGTGGCTGCCGCATGAGCCTCGTGACGGCCACTCCAAACAAGGGCGGCTCTAATTCCTCCCACTCGTGTGCTCCAGCCTCAGCTCCCAAGAACACGGTGACCTTTGGGCTCTGACGAGGCTTGGCGGAGAACAGCTTGGGTGGTCCTGGGGTGTCATCCGCACGCACAGTAAGCAGGGCCCTGACTCCCCCCCTGCACCACACAGCCCCGACGGAGGGAAGCTGGCATGCTGCTTCTCCATCTTCTTCCCCCTCCCTGTTCCAGGACAAAGCCCTCTCGTGGTTTTCCAGCCACTTGAGTTTCCTCCTCATCTCCCATGACGACTTCCCCCTCAGCCTGGACTCCACGCTGTGCTTGCGACCCGGGCTGGGAGAACCGCCTGGTCTGGAACACCAGCTCCACCACTGGCGCCCGCTGCCTGGGGCCTTCTCCTAGCCTTGGTTTCTCCAGCTGTAGAGTGGGCTTACCTCCCGCCTCAGCCCTGCTTGGGCGCCGGGGTCTCTGGCTCAGGCTTCCCGGGTCTAGTGGGCGGATCTACCGGACACCCCCTCCCGCTGCTGCCAGTGCCGCACCTCCTCCCTCCAACGCCAGCACCCTCGGGGTTCCTCTGCCAGGCCTCTGGAGGGGTCTTCCCCCAGTCAGCCATCAGCCAGGTCCCCTTTTTTGTCCTCTCGCACCCTCTCCATACTTGCTGCCACCTCTCCAGTCTTGGACAGTTTCAAACATCTCCAAATTGGGACTCCTGCCTCCCAGGTTTCCCAGCCCCAAGCTTTCCCACAGTCAGGGACCCAGGCCCCACTTCCCCCAAGACCTGCCCCCACCCCAAAGCCTTCTTCCCAAGCCCCTGGTGCCTGGCCCCACCTTCCTTTAGCTCAACACTGCTCGGCCTGCCAGGTGTCCTTGCTGCCTCCACGCTTTCCTGCCTGCGGGCTGTGTAAGCTGCCCCTAGCCTGGAATTCCCCCTCCTCTCCTGTCCACAGAACTGAGTCTTGTTTATCCTTCAGGGTCTGGCTCTGTTTCAGGCCCCCCCAGGAGACTGGCCTTGACTCTGGCCAAAACGTTCTCCTTCCTGAGCCCACTGGGCATGAGGTTCCCCGTGCTGGGGAAGCTGAAAAGGGGCTTCTCCACAGAGAACGAGGTGAGAACGAGGCGAGAACGAGGCCTCCACTCGTAAGTGGAGTTTGCAGTTGGCACTTATGTCATAAGCGATGCTGTCCCCGGCCACTCCAGCAATGGGGCAGGCATGCTTGACTCTAAGTCCCTGGGTCTGCAGAGGCCTGTCTGAGTGCTCGAAGGAGGCTGCTGAGGGCCCGCAAGGCAGGCCTGGATGGGAGTGGAGGTCACAGTGGTGGGTTCCCTCCTCCCACCTGATCTTTCAGGGCTGTCGGCTGTGGTAATGGGGCAGAACTGAAGCCGCTAGGAAGGTTGGGATGGAGAGACCTGCACCACCCCTGACTCTCAGCTGAGTGTGAGCTCAGAGTCTTTGCTGAAGTCTTCGTGAGATTCTGGCACCAGAGAAGAGCAGGCGGCGATATGGCTAGCTTTCACCCGGTCCCGTCCTGCTGGGCCCATGGCTCCCACTGCGGCTTCCCGTGCCTGGTCCTCGCCCCAGCCAGGACAGGGCCGGGGGCCTGTATCTCACCCCCTCACCCCGGTGGCCACATGGAAGGGAAGGAAGGCCCCGGAAGTACCTGCGGAAAGTACTTGACCAGTGTCACCGCGAGCTTGATGTAGGAGAAGCAGAAGAGAAACTGCAGCCACGTGGTTACCCCGACTGCAGCCAAAATCAGGATGACGAGCGCGAAGAGCCACGAGAGCACCAGGAAGCCGATGGCGGGCCAGGACACCCGCTGGTCGCCGCGCTGGGGATGAGAGGGGGGAAGGGGGGGAGGTGGGCGTGGGTGGGGGCAATGCTCTTGTCACTATCGGGGTCTCTAGTTCAGTCCTTCTTGGACTTTCCAGAGCCCAATTGCTTCTTGTTCCCACAATGCAGAACTGGGTGCCTCCCAGAGCCCCCCAGGAGCGAAGGATGTTGGGGATGGAACCCAACACCATCCCAGCCCAGGCTTGTTCATTCCATGATGCAGAGGGAGCCTGACCACTCTGGAATCTGTCCCCACCCCTCCCCTTCCCCTTCCCCAGAGAAGGCTCCTTCACCCAAGCTCCACAGCAAAGAGTAAGAAAACCTGGAAGGTTCGTGAAGGTGGGGCCCAAGCAGCGTGGCTGGCCTTGCGTGTATGAAGGGAACTCTGTGAGGGAAGTGGCGCGCCCACGGGGAAGTGAAAGAAAACACCACGTCAGCGACCAGACACATGGCCCAACGCGGCTGAGTCCAGACCCCCCAGGACCTCTCGGGGCCCTTGTGAGCCTCCTCCTCACACTGAACCCCAGCTACCTCCACCGGCTCGTGGTGGCTCTCACTGCCCCTTGGCCTTCACGGTCGGTGCCCCAGCTGGGGGTGCCCCACCCTGTCCCTCTTCCCCATGGCCACAGGAACGTTCCTCACCCCACGGACCACAGTAAACACAAATTCCTGACGCCCTCCTTCCCCCTCCTCGCTGGCTGGGCCATGCTCTCCCCTCCCCTCAGCTCTCCGCCTGCTGGGTCATCATCATGCCCCTCTCTGTCCCTCACTCCAGACCTGGGGTGAGGGGACAAGACCTTGGGCTCGTGGTGTGATCCCTGTGCCTGGCCTGTTATCTTGGCCCAATCATCAATCAGATGCTGAGCGATCAAACACGTGTCCTTTCTGAGGGTCTCTGTGTCTCTGTAGTGAAACAGCAGGTGTGGGTAGCAGGTGGTGGTGGTGGGTGCTGCCTGGCAGCCACAGGGGGCAGGTGCCATCCCATCTCTCACCTCGTACAGGAGGCACTGCACCAGGACCACCAGGGTGAGGGCCACGGCGTGCAGGCTGAAGAAGATGTCGTTACTCGCCACAGGGTTCACTCCGTTCGGGTATTTGTGGAAAAACTGCTCCTGTTGAGGGGGGTGACGAAGCTGAGTGAGGGGCAGCCAGGCCAGGAACGGCTTGGGCTGGGCGGCGGTGGGCGGGCAGGGCCATACCTTGATGTGTGGCACCCAGAAGAGGCCCACGTTGAACACGCTGTAAGCCACGAAGCCCGTCAGGTTCAGGGTAACGAAGTCGAAGCTCAGACCGACAACACTGTGGGAGGGGAGATGGAGACGGGGCAGGTGAGCCGGCCAGTGAAGGCGGGGGAGGGGAGGGGAGGGGAAAGAGCTCCCAGTACACGGGAAGGAGGGCCCGGCGGAGCACTGGCCTTGGGTCCCCCTTCATGCCACAGTCGATGCCACTCAATCCCACCCTCTTGGGAACCAGGTTCCTCCTGCCTCAAGTCCTGGCCCCTGAGGGAAGCTTGGGGCCTCCTGCAGAAAGGAGGTGCCTCCCCTCCCTGGCGCCCTGCTCAGCAGCCCCACAAGAGGCCCACATGGCGAGGTGACTGTGGGAAAGCTTGTGTCCTTGCTGCATGAAGACGCAATCGCAGGCCCACTTTGTCCTTTCCTCCCAGGGATGTATAACTGTCACACAATATCCTACTCATTTCAGAAATACACCATAGTGATTTGCTATTTATATACATTACAAAATGATCCCCACAATAGGTCTAGTTACCACCTGCCACTGTACAAAGTTATTACAATATTATTGACTATATTCCCTGTGCTATACCTCACACCCTCATGAGTTATTGATTTCACACCTGGAAGTTTGTACCTCTTCATCCCGTTCACCTATGGCACCTACTCCCCAATGTCTCCCCACTACCCCGCTCTGGTAACCACCAGTTTGTTACCTATACCAATGAGTCTGTTTCTGTTTTGTTTTTAGATTTCATATTATAAATAAAATCATCCAATATTTATTTTTTTCTATTTCACTTAGCATACACCTTCTAGGTCCATCCACGCTGTTGAAAATGGCACGATTTCATTCTTTATTATGGCCGAGTGATGTTCCATTGTATATCTGTACCACATCTTCTTTACCCATTTGTCTATCAATGGGCACTCAGGTTGCTTCCATATTGCAAATAATGCTGCACTGAAACTAGAGGTGCATATATTTTTTCAAATTAGTGTTTCTGTCATCTTTGGATAAATACCCATAGAATTGCTGGATCACATGGTGGTCCTATTTTTAATGTTTTGAGGACCCTCCTTACTGTTTTCCACGGTGGCTTCATCATTTTAAACTGCCACCAGTGTATGAGGGTTCCCTTTTCTCCACATCCTTTACAACACTTATTTTTTTTTTCCAATTTCCTTTTTTTAATTCTAAATAAAAACCACACTTTGTGCCGAACAATGGAATATAAAAGAATCAGATGTACAACGATTTTAGACATCTACTATTTGGGGAAAAAAGTTTACAAAATATACAAAACTTTACAGCAATAGATAGTAAACACTTAAATATTAGGAGGTCAGTACTTATTAATTTAATGGAAGAAGTTACACATCAAATGTTCTCCATTTCGTAAGAGACTTTAGCTAGTGGAAGAGGGAGGGGAGGGTGGACTGGACAAAGGAAGGGTATTAAAGAAATACTGAAATCCAAACAATTGGATGTCATCCTGATGTCAACTTTACGATGATAACCACATTGAAATGAATGCTGTGTGCCCTACTTCCTGACTCATTCAGTGCAGGATCACTTATTTTTTGACTTTTGAATGATAGCCATTCTCATAGGTGTGAGGTACTATCTTGGGGTTTTGAACTGCATTTCCCTGGTAGTGATGTTGAGCATCTGTTCATGTGCCTGTTGGCCATCTGAATGCCTTCTTTTGAAAAAAGGTCTATTCAAGTCCTCTACCCACTTTTTAATCGAGTAGCTTACTTATTTTGATACTTACTTATATAAGTTCTTTGTACATTTTGGCTATTAACCTCTTATCAGATATATGAGTTGCAAATATCTTCTCCCATTCAGTAGGTTGCCTTTTTGTTTTGTTGGTTTCCTTTGCTATACAAAAAGCTTTTTAGTTTGATGGAATTCCATTTGTTTATTTTTGCTTTTGTTGCCCTTGTCTGAGAAGACATATCCAAAAAAATGTTAAGACTGATATCAAAGAGCTTACTGCCCATGTTTTCTTCTAGTTTTATGGTTTCAGGTCTTACATTCAAGTCTTTAATCAAAATGGTGTAAGATAGTGTCCAGTTTCATTCTTTTGCAGTAAGCTGTCCAGTTTCCCCAACGTCATTTATTGAAGAGACTGTCTTTATCCCATTGTATATTCTTAACTCCCTTGTTAAAGATTGACTGTGTATGTGTGGGTTTATTTCTGGGCTCTCTATTCTAGTTCATTGATCTCTGTGTTTTTGTGCCAGGACCATGCTGTTTTGATTACTACAGCCTTGTGGTATAGTTTGATATCAGGGAATGTGATATCTCTTTTTTTTCAAGATTGTTTTGGCTATTTGGGGTCTTTGTGGTTTTATACCAATTTTAGGATTCTTTGTTGTAGTTCTGTGAAAAATGCCTTTGGTAATTTGATGGGGATTGCATCGAATCTGCGATTGCTTTGGGTAAGTGTGAACATTTAAACAATATTAATTCTCCCAATCTGTGAGCATCGTATATCTTTCTAGTATTTGTATCTTCGTCAATTTCTTTCTTGATGTCTGTTTTCAGAATACAGGTCTTTCACCTCCTTGGTTAAATTTATTCCTAGGTATTTTAATTTCTTAGATGCAACTGTAAATAGGATTTTCTTAATTTCTCTTTCTGAAACATTGTTATTCGTGTATAGAAATGCAATTTAAATGTATTTCCTCCACATATAGTCTAGGTGCCTTTAAAACGAGTTTTGCTGTGCCCCAGGGTGGGTGAGTCCTCGCACAGGGCCCTCATAACATCCCTCTCTGCTACAGGCCTCCGTGTGGGAGATGGGATGCCCTTCGTTACCATGTCTCCATCTCTCCTACTCTTCTGTATGTGGTCCCTCTATCCTTTTTGTGCAGAAGCTGTTCAATAGGCCCTCTGTTTTTTAATTTTTTTAAACATATTTTTATTGATTTCAGAGAGGAAGGGAGAGGGAGAGATAGAAACATCAATGATGAGAGAGAATCATTGATGGGCTGCCTCCTGCACACCCCCTACTGGGGATTGCGCTCAAAACCAAGCATGTGCCCTTGACCGGAATTGAACCCGGGGCCCTTCAGTCCACAGGCCAATGCTTTGTCCACCGAGTCAAACCGGCTAGGGCTAGGCCCTCAGTTTTTTAGCAGGAACTGCTCTATATGTAACGTATATTCCTAGTATGTCTGTGGGAGGAGGTGAGTTCAGGGTCTTCCTACACCCATATCCTGGCCTCGCCTCCCTCTTTGTTTTTATAATCAAGGTGGGAAGGTTTAATCTCCAAGGCTGAAGGATCCACCTCCGGTACTGTAGCACAGCTTGACATTAATTCCTCCAGGGCCGGACGGACCGAGATAAGAGAATACTTGGGGGGACGTCGCCCCCACTCAGCCCGTCCTCCGCTTCACTGAGAAGCCCCATTGTGTTGCTTTCACAGGGAGGAGCTATACTGGGCAAGAGACCAACTGCCCAGCAGTACAAGTGCCACCACGGGCTCTTAGCGCTCTCACCTCAACAGCTTTCTAGAAAGGGCAGGAAAGGAGATAGGCAGAGGGGGAAGGGCTGAACCCGTGCTACCGACTGCCTCGGGGGAATGCCCGTCACACGGGCACCAAACGACCCTGAGCATACAGCTCAGCAGATTACCTTTTCCGCCTCCAGTTCATGATCACCTGCGGGTAGAAGGAGATGGACCAGGCCGCAAAGTAGATCCAGCCAACCACCTGGTTTATGACACTGACGACGTTGCTGCGGATCACCAAGAAGCGTATCCTTGGGCTGGAAAGGATTTGGAGGCCAGGATGAGCTGAAATGGGGCTCCCGGGAGAAACCCCCACGGGCCAGCACTGCCTTTCTTCTCACCACTTAAACCCCAGCTTACCCGGTTTGGCTGGAATGGTTTTCGTGCAGAAAAACAGTAATTTGTCCCACATTTCGAGATGTCACTTGAAAAGAGGACTCTGTCGCTCCGGGAGGCACCACAACCTATAGGAAAACTGAATTTGATCCAGTGCCATGTATTTGTTGGGACCTGAGTGTCCAGCTGCAGACTATGCACTAGGAGATGTAGGGACGATCACACAGGGTCCCCGCCTTCCGGGAGCTTACTAACAAAAGGGAGAAACACGACCAACCAGCCAACTGGAACCCCCATACACCGATGTCTTATGCTAGACTTTCTGAGCAGAACGTGGTTCTGCCCTTGGGCCTACCCCTGGCTCATCTCTGAGGGAAGGTGGGACGGCTCCCTTCCTCTCACCAGCCAGCGATCTGTGGATCAAGCCAGACCTCAGAGAGCTGAATGCCAGGACCTGCTGTTAGAACCACTGGCTTTTCTTAGCCCGCAGCAGGCCAGATACCCTGGGGCGGGAGAAGTTGGGTCTAATGATGTGCAATGTTCACCATGGGATGAGCTGAGATTCCCTTCTCACAGGAAGCCCATGCTTCCACACGGTCTGCTTGCTAAGGGGCTCAGGGCCAGTTTGCAGCTCATTTCTACAACCACACAGGGCCTCGTGGCATGCCTTATGGTCAATTTCATGTCTGTATTCATCTTGTCTGTTTTTTGTTAAAACCCTCATTTACTTTATACTGCCTCCCCTACTGATGTTTTTTATCTAATTTATCAGTAATTGGCTCAAATCCTTAGTAAGGCAGAAGCAGGGTGTTTACTAACAGACAAAGGCATAAGGGCTATGAATAGTTATCGCTGTAATACCAGAAAGACTCTGGCACTGCGTTTTGGAAATAACACTCAACCAATGGGATCTCAGAACAGTGCTTTGCAAACCTTAATGTGGACTCAAATCATGCAGGGATCATGCTCATGTGCAGATTTTGAATCAGTGGATCTGGCACGGGGCCTGGGAGTCTGCATTTCTAAAAAGTTCCCAGCAGGGACAATGCTGCTAGGCCTTGAACACCCTTTGAGTAGCAAAGTCTTAGAAAACTATCTTAAGAATTTCTTCTACATTCACAGAACCATTTTCTGCCTTACATTTCTTACCATCGCCTTCCTAATTCCGTCTAACAGCATAAGACGCCCATCCTCAAGGAGACCAACAAAGCCAAAATCAGAGATTTCTAGAGGGATGGGACGGGGGCAGCCCACGGCCTATAAACCAGGTGGCCCACTTCCAGAAGCACTCAATTAAAATGTGTTTTGTTACCCAGCAGTTCTCTACCCACCAGTTAAGGTTCATTACTTACTTCATCCGGCAGCTCAAGGATAGTGATGTTTTTTGAATGAAATGTGATTTCAAAAGTGATCACCAAGGTTGCGTTTAGGGGATGCCTGTGGGGGACAAGAGTCTGATTACTACTGCGGAGTGGGACACTGCGATCTCAACCCACCTCTGGACTTCCCACGGGGCCTGTCATTCTCAAGCCGTTAGGGTGAGGAAGTGCTATGTGCTCAATCTGAGGGGAGAGAAGGTGGGCTCCCTGCTCCTTAGGAGTTTTCTTTTTAAAAATATATATATTTTTATTGATTTCAGAGAGGAAGGGAGAGGGAGAGAGAGATACAAACATCAATGATGAGAGAGAATCATTGATAGGCCACCTCCTGCACACCCCCTACGAGGGAGGGAGCCCACAAACCAGGCATCGCACCGTGACTACCTGGTTCATAGGTCAACGCTCAACCACCGAGCCATACCGGCCAGGCAGGAGCTTTCTATCTTTATCAGAGGAAAAGATGTCCTACTGGGGCTGACTGAGACCACAAGAAGGTGTGAAACTGGCTGTGAATGCCAAAGAAGGTGTCCAGAGGCCGACTGGACGATGACACCTGCTCTGGTGGGAAAGGCTTCGGAGAGGCTCAGGTCTGAGCAGGGAGCACCGTGTCCCCAGAAAGCCATGAGGTATGTCTGGGCAGCCCAGGGGGCTCAGGTCTGCACTGAGAGGCCTGGCGTTAGTTTAGAAGGCAGTGGAAAGCCACTCCAGGGTTCTGGAGAGGGGAGAGCTGCGGTGAGGGGATGACATGTCAGATTCACCAGGTGTCCAGGTGCAAGCGGCCGGGCTATAGACGGAATGTAGGTCTGTTGGGAGCCTTGATACCAAAGCTGTGGTTTGAGAACAGACTTCCCAGGACGGGTGAGGAAAGGGAGAGGGGGAGAGAGAAAGGACAGGGCTCCAGACCTTCCTCTACAGGATCCATGTGACCGGGAGGCAGGTGCAGGGGAAGCAGTGAAGGATGCAGAAGAGGGAGGCTCTCAGCACAGTCTGAACTGGGTCGGCAGCCTCATGCCAGAACCAGCAGAGGTCAGCAAGACAGACTCAGTGGAGGCTAAGTGTGAGGGTCTCACAAACGGGATCCACAGATGGAGTCCCTTCTGCTTTAGGAAGTGATCTAACGAGTGCTCAGCTCCTTACCCCTGACCTCAGGGCTCTCCTCAAATACTTAGAGCCTTGGAAAGAGCCACTCTCAAGTCTGGCATCAACTGCTGGCCACTCAAGGACTCTTATCGGCTGGGGAAAAGGCACATGACTGGGGAGAAGCCCCTTCCTGCTCCTCCCCCCGGAAACAAGGGCTCTGTGAGTGGGGGAAGAGAGACTCTGGGACCTCGGTCTGCAGCCCAGGGCTGGGGCCTCTCTTCCTCTGGCTTCTCTGAAAGCGAAGAGGCACGAGCATCACACTTGAGATATGAAGGGCCGGAGCCGGCCGTGGGGCGATGAGCTGGGCCGAGGGCAGCAATGGGCCTGGGCACTTACTGAAGGGCGATGCTGACATTGGTTGAGCTCCCATTTTCCAGCTTCACCGTGGGAGGAACAGCAAGGTTGACCGTCGACTCTGGAAGGACCCGAATCAGTGGCATTAGTCACGAGGTCAGAGACCTAGGCCCACAAGGAGAGACGGAGCAGGGCCCTGGCCATCTGAACTCAGGAACTATGTCCCATGATGACCCCTATCTTTTGGGTGAAGACACGGAGGTTCTGAGGGACTAAGTGATGCGACTGGAAACCAAAGCCCTCATTATGCTCTTTCACCTCCTGCTGCCATTGGAGGGAGACACAGGCCTGAGCGGGAGACGCTGCCGCTTCCTCCTCCCCAACATCACGGGCTCTGAGGGTGTGCAGCCGAGTTATCCGGAGACAGTTTTACAAACTAAAGGCATTCAAGCCACAACCCGGGACTGGAAAACGCGGACTTGAACCACCTCTTCAGATGGAAGGCACAGGAGTCTCCTCTGTTTGTGGAGCTTCAGTGGCCCTGCAGAATGGGTCCGGCCTCTCCTCGCGCATTTCTTTGATTATTGTCAGCTGAGTCCAGTGGCGTCAGCAGAGCCACGTCCTGGAAACAGGGCTCAGGTGCCAGGGGGTGAGTTTCATTATCTAAGTTCAGGCGCAAGGAACGGACGCAGTTACCCGGGCTCAGCCAGGAGTGACAATTACAATGAGGCCACAAGAATGAAGAACTACAGCTTGATCTTTAACCATGACTTCACATAATTTCCTTTGTCTTAAACTCTAGTAAAACTTCCTGGAATCATACTGTATTAACCCTTTGCACTCCGAACCATTCTGGACATTGGCTACCAGCTACTCGACGCTACTTTGCAGCGGAAACGTGCATTTACAGACCCTCGTATTATTTAGTATAATTTTGGAACCAAGTAACGTATTATAATGATATTGAACTTATATGAATTGGGTGACATCGAGGAATGTATATTTGCAAAAAAAACAATATTTTATTGTTTATAATTTTGTACAGTATGATAAGTTTTGTAACACTCCCCAATATGCATTGCAGGCTGATTAGTGCATGTTTGACAGTAATAAGTGGTTTGACGCCTGCCACCAGGTGTTTTCCTGTTAGAACACACAATGCAGTCCCGTTTTCTTTGTCCCACATCGGGAATATGTAGTTTATTGTTTAATCCGACACAAAACCCGCTGACATTTCTTGTATATATCTTAGTAATTTTACGATATTTTGATTTAATTTCTTGTGCCATTTCAAGATAAAACTTCAGGGAAACATGCATGTCTCAAAAAGTTGCTTTGAAATAACTCAATTCCCCGTAATCACTAATAAACTGCAATGTCCCCTGAGAGGGGACATCCGAGTGATATGCTAGAATTCTGATGTCCCCTGAGAGGGGACAGCGGAGTGCAAAGGGTTAAATACATGTACTGCACCAGAGGGCCAGCTGTCCCACCCGGTCCCAGCTTTCCCTACTGTCTCTGTGTCTGTCTCTTTCTTTTTCCTCAATCCCCCATCGCCCCTACTCAGGACTCGTGCCTGCTCTCTAGCCGTGCTGGCCGAGGTCCAGGAGAGAAATACTTATACTCAGACACATGGGCCCAGCTAACCTGTTTCTCAAAAAACCCTGTTGGGTTTCCATATGAACCTGAACCCAGCTCAACCCATTCGCTTATCTCCTTCCTGAGGCCGACTCTGCTGGGGACTTGGGGGGGGGGGAGGCGGGGGGACTGATTTCCTCTTGGCTTTGAGGTGTTAGCTTAGGATGAGGTAGACAAACAGGCGTCCAGGGTGAGGGGAGAAGCAGGTGTGGGAGGCGAAACACCCCAGAGCAACTTGGCTACAGAACATGAGTGAGTCAGCCTCTCTCTGACCTCTTCCTGTGTTCTTAGGGCAGCACCCCCTCCCCCATCCCAGGTATGCTCACAGATCCAGGCACCTGTCTACCTCCCCTCCCTCACCTCCAGGCCTTCAGGATGACACACAGCATAAGGGATGGGCATGAATCTAGAATGGAAGTGGAAGGGGGCCCACAATGGGAAAGCAAATGCTCAACTTGATGAAGACGGTCCT
The DNA here is from genome assembly GCF_000147115.1 of Myotis lucifugus. Classification (NCBI taxonomy): domain Eukaryota; kingdom Metazoa; phylum Chordata; class Mammalia; order Chiroptera; family Vespertilionidae; genus Myotis; species Myotis lucifugus. The sequence goes on along the minus strand of NW_005871687.1, from coordinate 312,363 downwards.
TGTTGGGGTAGTGGCCGCAGGCAGGGCCCAGGTCTCCCTCTCCCCAGACCATGAAAGGCAGAAGGTAAAGAACTGAGTTTAGGCGCCCAGGTGGGAAGAGCATTTAGAGGTTCTCCACTGTCTGATCCCCCTTCTCAATACTCCTACCTGGCAGTTTCTCTTCCTCTGCCTGGACACCCAGAAGGAGTAACCCCATCTCCTCCAAGGGAAGGGCCAGCCTGGAACTTGCACTCCTGGGCCTGGCTCTGCTACCCGGGACCTCTCAGACCCTATCTGAGCCACCTGCCTCATGCTGACCCTGCACGTGTGAATGCAGACGCAGACTTCGTCCCGTGTCTGCAAGTCTCCAGCTGACTCCACCAGGGTCGCTCTGCGTGGCACGTGCCCCCCGGCCCTTGCAGAGGCCAAGCTGCACACAGTAGGAAAGTCCCTCCCTTACGTGTAGCCTTGAGGCCTGGAGGCAGCTTTGACAACTCCACCTCTCCTTTTTCACTCACTGCTCCCACAGACCACCTGTGGCTTTGTTCTGGGCTTGCACAGCTGGGGTGGGTTCTTGCTGTTACTTTCCACCTAGAGCTGAGGACCATACCGGATAAGCAAGACTGTGACAGGACAGTACCCAGGACAGGGACACTAAAAGTGATGCCAGGCAGCCACCAACACCGCTGGGTCCCCGGGGCTCTGCCGGGACTGTGATCAGGGTGAGTGGGCGATCCCCATGGCCTCTGCTCTTCCACCGTCTTTCTATTTCAAAAGCGGAGTCTGTGGACGCTCAAAGAACCAGATCAAGGGATGGTTACTTCCCTTTCACTTAGTGCTCAGCAGCCGAGAGACTGGGCTCTGAGGTCAGACAGACCCATTCTGGCTCTGTCGCCCCCTAGCTGTGTGACCCTGGGTGTACGTAAGCCTGTTTCCTCGCCGGTAACATGGGGAGAATAGTACTACCCACCTCACAGGGCTTTGTAAAGAGAAAGCGATGTGTGCGACTTTCCACACTGAGTGCTGAACAATTGCTGTTGACTATTCTTAACACCATGTAAACAAGGCAGGACATTATTTTTTTTTTTTTTAAGTGGGAGGCAGTTAGAAAACTGGCATCATATCCTGGGAAAGCACACTTTAAAGTTTGCCCTGGGGCAGGAGTCTCTGGACACAACATTGGAATTACCAAGTGAATCTTAATGAGACCACCCCAAGTTACCTCTAAGGAGTCTGTTTTCATATCTATATCTCTATATATTTATATGTGT
>NW_005871687.1:305290-311013 GCF_000147115.1 Myotis lucifugus | reverse complement strand
TGTTTTTATTGATTTCAGAGAGAGGAAGGGAGAGGGAGAAAGAGATAGAAACATCAATGATAAAAGAGAATCATCTATCGGCTCTCCTGCATGCCCCCTACCGGGGATCCAGCCCACAAGCCGGGCATGTGTCCTGACTGGGAATCGAAAAGGGGCCTCCTGGTTCATGGGTCAATGCTCAACCACTGAAGCCAACTTCAGGGCCCTGACGATCACTCCCCAAAGCAAGGAGAAGACAGGCCCGCCAGACTGAGCTCAGAAAGCCAATTCCAGTTATTGATTTTATGGTGGTTCCCACTGTTTATGACACTCAGGAAAGGAGGCAGAATGGTAAAATGGAGCAGGGACCCTACTCAGGTCCCATCTTAGTTACTGTCTAGCTCTGTGACTTTGGGGAGGACCTTTACCCTCTCTGGGCCTAAAGTTCCCCTCTGTATAATTGAGGTGGGTTTGCTGTTCTTCTCTAGAGCAATGCATCAGCATTACTAATGGAGCTTCATGTAAAGCCTGCCAATGCCCGTGTGTATATGCATACCGGGGCCTTCGTCCCAGAGAATGTGACCCAGCAGGTCCGGAGTGGGGCTCTGGCATCTGTACCAAGAAACACCAGGCTGCACGTGACTGTAAAGTAACACGGCTGATCTTTTAACAAACCTGGAAGAGCTGGTCAGGTACTTATGTTCTCAGAGACTTAAGAGGCCGGATAACTGTGATGGTAGACAGCCACTGCGCCGGGCTCTTGACAAGCTTGCATAGGATTTGTATTGTTTGAACAAGGTTGATTTGAAATCTTTGGTCAGGGATTTTAAGATCTGTCTGATTTTTGACAGTGGCCAGAATAATGGGCCTGGGGACCTAGAAGTGCTCCGCACAAATTCCTTCTGTGGAAGGAATCTCAGCTGTGTTTTGGGCAGTGGGAGAATTAATAGAATGATACAGGCCTCCAAGAGCCTGCACTAAAAGTCACGCCCTGTAAGGATGTACGGACCCTGGTGTGTTTTTTGGACAACGAGCCAGGGTTCTGCGAGGCCCCCCTGGCCCTGTTCCTCAGTCCCTCTTGAAGGGAACGGTTTTCTCATCTTACGAGGGGATGCTGGGCAGACTCTTTAGGACTTTGTGGCCTGGCAGATCCAGGCTCAACAAGGTGGCCACATCACGCTTCTGCAGTATCTCCCAGAGCCCATACCTCCCTCTGTGAGGTCCACAGGGCAGGAACACAAGCCCTTCTTTACAGATATTATCCCAGATTGTTGGAAACCCACAGTTTGATTTTGGTAATACAGATAAGGTAATAGGGACCTCAGTGCAGAAGTCCGATTAGTTATTTATTATTTAGAAAAGCACACAAGAATGCATTGCCTGCATTAAAAACATATTTAGGAAACTGAAACAAGGGGCCATTTCTCCCCTGGTTGCAAGTCTCATGGGGTCCTTAGAAGTTAGGGGATATGTGCCCATGGGGAGAGACAGGGGGAAGGGAATGGCACGGGTGTGCTCCCTGAAGGGAGAGCGCCAGAAGGCCAACTATTTATGGAATCATCTGACTCCTTGTAAAACTCCTGGACCCCAGACCTGGGTCTGCTCCACCACCCTGTGGCTGCTTGACCAAGGGCCCGGCAAGCCCACGCAGTCTGGACAGTCCTAAATCCTTGCCTACAAACAGGTCAGGCTCCTTACTCTATCTCCCTCTTTACAAAGTTGATGACCCATTTCTAAACTTACCACATTTCTCTATGAGCGTCAGGGGAAAAAGGATAAAAACAATCAGCCAACTCCTTATCATGTTCCTCAATTTCAAAGAACTAGTGAGAAAAACAAAGAGCAAGAGAAGTTCAGGTTAAAGTTGGGTCAGCTCAGCAACAGTATGCCCCGTGGGGTAGTGGCCACAGAAGTGCCATATGCCGCCTGGACAATATGCCCCCTGGAACCATGGCATGAACTGTTCATCAAACACTTTCACTTCATGCCTGTGGCCTCATGGGCTTTGCCTCACCAGCTTGGAGAACAGGACTCCAGGGAGGGCTTATCTTTAATTTAATAGCGAAATGGGCTCAGAGACACTAAGTGGGTTGTGTAAGGGCCCACTCTGAGGAAGTAGGCAAATACTGAATTTTCTCCTCTTCAACTGCTTCTTGCCACTTAATTAACTGAAAGAATGCAGTTTTACTGGTTTAGAGTTCTTTTCCCCCCAAATTATTAAAACTGTGGTCAGATATTTGACTTTGTGAACCTATAAACCTTAAGAAAATTGACTTCATTCCCTATTTTGAGATAAGAGCCCAAGGGTTGTTATTTTCCTCCAAACTGTCAAAAAAGGCAAAGCCCAGCTGTTCTTCCTTTCTTCAGCCCGAAAGCCCCCGGAGGGCGGGGCCGGCTCCTGCCCACAGCCCTGGAGCCCAGCCCAGAGCTCAGCACTTACTTCCACCGGAGTTTCGGAAGGGTCCCCTCGGAGTCTCCCTTCTCCAAAGCAACCGGTAAACTCCGCGATCAGATTCAGGCGGCAACTAAGCGGGAGGCGGGGAAGGGGCTCGGACCACCCCCACCACCTCGACAGCACGGAGAGCCCTACCTCCGCCCACCTCCACCCGGGCCCTCGCACCTGGGGAATGCCGGGGTCGCTAGGACGGGACAAGTGGCAAGGGATGGACCCCGGCGCCGCTGAGCAGGGCTGGATGGCGGCGGGCTGCCGACCGGCTTGCCGCACCAGCCCCAGGGCCTCAGGGGGTCCACTTGGGGAAGCGGGAGGAGGCTGTCGGGGCCGCGCCGGCTCTCACCTGAGATCCTCGGAGGCTCTGGGACCGACCCACGAGACGTAGGAGATGCTTCGGGCAGTACCCGCTTCCCCGGTCCGCCTAGATCTGCGGGAGGGCGGGCCCGAAGTCACCTGACCCGAGTCACCTGACTCGCGGTGTTAATAGGTTCCCGCGATGCACTCTGGGAGCGGTAGTTTTGACGAGTCTGAAGCAGGGTTGGGGCGGAGCAGGGAAGGAGGCTCGGTGTGAGGGAGTCTTCAGCCGCTTTTAGGGACGCAGAGGCTCTCCGAGCCCCGAGCGCCTGTCCGCGGACCCTGCACTCGTTTTGCGAGCGAGGCAGAGGCTGTCCGGCGGGGGCAGTCGCCGCCACGGTCCTGGAACCCAGCCCGACAGGGCGGTGCCCTCCAGGTCCCGCCTCCCGCCGTCTCTCCGCCTATCGCCGGGCCCGCCGAGCGGCTCCCCCTTCCTCGGCCAATGGGAAGACGATCAGCCTTCACTTGGCGTGTGGCTGTCAGCTTGGCCGGCGAGGCCCCGCCCCCGTGCCTCGGTTTTGGGTTTAGGGTGCAGGAGGGAGCCCCGCCCAGCGGACAAAACCTACGCTGGTCCCACGGCCATGGCTGCACGGTCGGTCGTGCTCGGCATCGACCTGGGCACCACGTCTGTGAAGGCGGCCGTGGTGGAGGCGGCGCCGGACGACCCATCGGGGTTCGTGGTCCTGGCCAGCTGTGTCCGGGCCGCGCGGGCCGAGGCGGCGGCCCAGAGCGCGGCGGCCGGGCCCCAGGTGAGGCTGTGTCCCGGAGCTGCGCCGCCTCCAGGGCCCCCTGACCACCCTCTTCCCCTCTAGGGGGCCGCCCCAACACCCCCGTCCTCGGAGAAGTCTCCCTGACTTCCCTCCTGCCCTCCACCTGCCTGTTGCACACCCCCCTCCCACCCCCAGTCGGCACCGATCGCCCCACTCTCTGGCCTCCTCTAGGGCTTGTCCTCAGTGCTTACCCCGTGCGCTCTGCCCTCCACGTTCTGTACCTGACTCGCGGGGAATTCCTCTCCTTGGGTAATTCTCCGCGCACCTGCCTGTGTCCTCAAGTTCAGGATTCAGTTTGTTCCCCAGGGCAGAGTTTGGGTTTTCCTCCGGAAATCAGATGCAGAATCAGGCCTAACAGAGCAAAATGTGGACTGAACAACTCAAACACCTGGTCCACGAAAGTCACCCCCCTCCACCCCCCACCCCTACCCCATCCCAAGGCCCCAAAGGCTGAGTGAGACACTTTGGAGGAAAAACAGATAGAAGGACAGATAGAAAGACTTTGGAAGAAAGACAGACCGACAGAAAGATATTAAAAGACCCGTCATTAGAAAGTTCAGATTGATGATGATACCCTACAACGTTTATCTTGTGAAATGTAATAATGCACTACAACTAGTCTTGTCAAAGCTGCAAGAGAGAATTGGAGGATTTCACCACAGTGGGCTCTGTTGTGAGATGTGGGTTCAGAAAAGGTGTCAATCCTCAGAGCTGGATTCCATTAATTCCCTGAAAAAGGTGGCTCTATGTTTAGTTAATTGACAACAGAAATTAATACCAGGGAACTTTGAGTAACCTTTTTTCTGGATCTCAGCTTGTTCTTCTCCGACTTGAAGTAGGTGGCCTCTGGCCCCATCTAGCCACCAGCCTCCATTTCCGAGCCAAACACCACTCCCAGGAGCTGTTTTCCCAACTCTTGCCACATATCTGGACTCAGTTCGTTAGGGTTCAGAGTCCGTCTTGCTCAGAAGCATTTCAGAGGATTAAGATTTCAGGAACACTTTGCATTTTCATAGAGGCTTTCAAAGTCAGGTTTGCTGGGGCATCAGGGCATTTTAAAACGATTATTTCACCTCAGGACTCTGGCTCTGTGGGAGTGAGCTCAGAGCCAGGATCACAGGGAGCGGGTGTAGGCAGTGCCCTATTCCAAAATAGGCCACTTCTTGAGCATTACTGTCCCCACTCCCCCCAGCGTTGCAGGCACCTCTGTGTTTACAGACACACCCAGTGCACCACACCTGCCTAATGAGGGGTTTAGGGGAGGCCTGTGGTAGCCCCCCTGGCAAGCCCCACATGTGTGCTGTGCTCTGGGACAAACTGCATTCCTATAATTTCATCTATGGCAGGACTCCTCATCTTGGCACTGTGGATTTTTTTGAGCTGGGTGATTCTTCGTTGTTGGGGCTCTGTCCTGTGCCTTGTAGGATGTTGAGCAGCATCCCTGGCCTCGACACGCTAGCAGAATTCTCCTCCCCAGTTGTAATACCCCCAAAACATTCCCATATGGCCATATGTCCCCCAGGGGACAGAAATCACTGGGGTGAGAACCACTGATTGATAGAATAGCTCAGTGATGGTGAACCTTTTGAGCTCGGCGTGTCAGCATTTTGAAAAACCCTAACTTAACTCTGGTGCCGTGTCACATATAGAACTTTTTTGATACTTGCAACCATAGTAAAACAAAGACTTATATTTTTGATATTTATTTTATATATTTAAATGCCATTTAACAAAGAAAAATCAACCAAAAAAATGAGTTCGCGTGTCACCTCTGACACGCGTGTCATAGGTTCGCCATCACTGGAATAGCTGATGGTTCTGTTCTTCCCTCATGACCATACTTCTTAGTCTTTAGAAGTGTTGTGTACACCATGGTCAAGCTTGGCAGCTATGTGGAAGGTCAGGCTTTCGGTATTTGCAACTAGGGTTTTTGAGAGAAGCTCTGTGACCCTTTCTGCATTATTAATTTTTTCTCTCTGGGCCTCAGTTTCCTCACTTGCAAAAAGGCGTAAAGGAGGAGGGTTGACTGAGTTTCTAGGTTAGTTTTTCAACTCTGAAGTTCTAGGATTTGATCTGGATGCAGACCCAGTTGAAAATCTGAACCCCAGGAAGGGGGAGAGTGGCCTTTCCCTGTCACAGGGGGGCATAACCCATTTTTCTGATCACCA
>NW_005871687.1:267032-304682 GCF_000147115.1 Myotis lucifugus | reverse complement strand
CCTCCCACGATCCCTCCCTGACTGGCCAACCTCCTGCGTCCCTCCCCAGCCCTGATCATGCACCAGTGGGGTTCCTTTCTGAAATCAATAAAAATACAGTGGGGCCTTGACTTACGAGTTTCATTCGTTCCGTGACGAAGCTCATAACTCAAATTACTCATGTCAAATCATAAAGTGAACGAGTGAGACACGTGATGCTGGGCTGATGTTGTGGCGTTCACTGTGACGTTCGCTGCGCCAACTAGCGGTGGGGTATCTGAAGCTGGCTCGCAACCCGAATTTTAGCTCGCAACTCAAAGCAAAAAATCGGCCGAGAGACGGCTCGTATCTCGAAAAACTCATTAGGACAATCGTAAGTCAAGGCCCCACTGTATATAAAAAGAAAAAAAGAACTGCCTATTATCATGGGGATGAACAACTGTGGTGCCCAAACAGTGGAATTCCACCCCAGCCTGCATAGCCTACCTCCCCATGCCTGTCATCTCTACTTCCCCCCGTAGTCTTTATCCTACTCCATATAAGCAGCTGGCTTATGGTGGGGTGCAGAGCAGATTTTCATGGATGACCTGCTGCTCTCCCATACTACCGGCAGTATTGGAATGAATGCTCATGTATGATTCAATCCTGCGTCTGCTGAATTGGCTCAAGTAGTGACAGGCAGCCCGGACCCATTGGAAGAGCCCCTCACCCTGGGCTTGAAGCCCACTGATTGGGTCCCAACCTCTCCTCTTTTCCAGCCTCACCACCCACCACCCCCTTGCATAGCCCAATCCCCTGGTTCTGTACCAGGTGTTCCCTGGCCTTCCTCATGCCTGCCTTCTCTAGGTGGGTTTTTGTTTCCAAGTCCAGGGCCTGGCCCTCAGGGCACTTAGGAAATGTTCCTCGCTGCTGTGTTTCATCCTTCTCGTACTCCAACACTCTGTGCCTTGGGAGAGACCCTTACCTTATTCCTCCTGTCAGCACGGTCTGTCTTGTGCTTTCCTGCCCTTCCTGCTAGACTGTAAGTTCTTGTAGGGCAGGGGCAGTGCTCTCCTCAGCTCACTGCACCCACAGTGAAGGGGCGGGCAGGGCCTGGGCCATTTGCCCAGCTTCGTCTGCAGCTGTGCCTCATCGCAAAGGGAGGAAGTGCAACCTTGCCCACCACATTCCTGCTCCAAGTCGGGGAGGTGGGGAGAACCCTCAGTCTCGCATCTCTTCCCCGAGGCCGGTCAGCACGGGACTCCAGTGGAATTAGCTGGGCAGCCACCGCCAGGAAATCCCTGCAGGCCCTGGCCCTATGTGTCTGTTCTGTTTCCAGGCGCAGGAGCAGGATGTGAGTAGAATCATCCAAGCCCTAAACGAGTGCCTGGCTGCTCTTCCCCGGCAGCAGCTCCGCCAAGTCGGTGGCATCGGAGTGTCAGGACAGATGCATGGAGTCCTGTTTTGGAAAACAGGCCAAGGTATGCGGGGCTCCGGGGGTGATCACACGCTCTGAAGAGTCACCGTGGAACGAGAAAGCGCTGCCAAGGGCTGTCTGGAGGGTCAGCGTGGGGATGCAGTGGCTCACGCTGCCTCGTGTTTTGTGTACGTCCTGACTTGTACAGATGTGTTAATGAATCTGAACTATCCATTCGTTCGACATCATCAGCCCATCAGCCAGGAACAGGAGAGGGAGTTCTCTCGGATTCCCTGTAGGATTCTGTGCCGTGGGTTTTCCGTAGCTTTCTCTGTATGTCAGTGTCTCAGAGCGTTGCTGCTGGCAGCCAGGAGGTCGTATCGCTGTAGGAGATGCCAAGACACAGAGGAAACTCTTCTGTTTTTAAAAAATTACTATTAATATAATCACAGATGTTTGTGATTTTGAAATTTCAGGGTGTGTCCTTTCCATGGGCTCAGTTGCTAGCGAGGCATTATTTAGTTGATCATTGTATATCAGGAGGTCTGCCCTAGTGCCAGGGTGGGCGACTTGTTCTGTTTGGCCTCCAGGCGGAGAATTAAGCCAGCGAAATAGCATTGAGCAATTTACATGCCAAGTGCTAGGCAAAGGATGCTACCTGCGTGATCTCATCGAACTTTCCCAACGCCCTGTGACGTAAGCTACATTAACTGCCCCCGCTGTGGAGATGAAAAGTTGAGATTCTGAGAGATTAAAATAATATGCTTGGGGCCCTGGCTGGTTTGGCTCACTGGATAGCGTGTCTGCCTGCGGACTGAAAGGGTCCCAGGTTGGATTACGGTCAAGGGCACATGCCCGGGTTACGGGCTCGATCCCCAGTGGGGGTGTGCAGGAGGCAGCCGGTCAATGATTCTCTCTCATCATGGATGTTTCTATCTCTTTCTCCCTCTTCCTTGCTCTCTGAAATCAATAGAAGTATATTTAAAAAAATAATATATATGCTTGGGGTCATATGGCAGCAAATGATGACTCCAGCTTTTGAACCCAGGGATGTCTGAGTACAGACACTGAACTCTTAAAGGCCTCTGGGAGGACCTGAGCTACAGGGGGCACAACAGCTTAATGAGGGGAGAACTTCCCAACAGCATGTCCCAGGAGGGATTAAACTCCATAGGAAGTTGTGTGCTCCCGGTTATGGCAAGCATTGAAAATATTTTGGCAATTATATAAAAAATTCTATATTGATGTAAAAGTAAGGAGAATAGTATTAGGGACCAATACAACCATCACCCCGCTTTTAAAATGCCAACATTTTACTGCAGGTGTCCTAAGCAGAGGATGGGTGGCCACTTTGGGGGGCTGTCGTTAAGGGCATTTGAACGTTGGATTCACCCCAGAGTCAGCGATTCTGATTCCCCTGGGCCAAGTGAGTGTGACTTGCCTCTCACACTGGCATCTAGGGCTGCATCCTTGGATGGGCTGGGTGCCCGGGTGAGCCAGTGCAGGCTCCCTCCATCCTTCCTCCCTTTCAGCTGCCTGTTGTGGGGACAGCTGGGACCACAGGCGCTGCTCGGCTCCCGTCGGTAGCAGGAGCAGAGGCCGGTTAGGGTGTTAGAACTGACCTCTCAGAAGGAGTCTAGGTTGTAAAAGCTTTTTAAACTCCTTAATTTTGCATTAACAAGAATAAATGACCTTTTAATACTAAAACCCTTTCCGAAGAGGACAGCAGAGATCTGATGATTGTGGTCTGGTCCCATGCCTTCCTCTCTGCCCGTCTCCTGGACTCTCACAGCCACACAAGCCATCGCTCTGGTTGGAGAGGCTGTTGAATATTTCATGGAGCCAGCCCGCATGCCTATTTGTCTTGTTTTCTGTTTCTGGGAAGGAGGAAAGCCACTGTTGGATGATGATGATACCTGCTTAGCAGAGCCGGGTGAAATCAATTTGGGATCAGGTTGTCCCGCTTTTAACGGTGGCTGTAATTCAGTTTGGGTTTAGTACCTACCATATACGGAGTATAAGGCTCTGTGCTGGGCCCCGCGGGAGCCACAGAAAGGAATGGATGAAGCCCCCACCTTCCAGGGCACACTCGAGGCAGTCAACATAGATGGGGACCAGTAACCGGCGCAGAGAGCTAAGTGCCTCCACGAGGGAACAGTTGAGGCAGCTGGAGGAGTGGGAGGGAGTGACCAGCGTCTTCTGAGAGGCCTGTGGTTACGCCTGTTTCCAGACTCCATTTTCAGGCGCAGAAACAGCAGGAGAGAAGTGGGGATCATAAAACCAAGCCAAGAGGCAGGCAGCAGACGGGGAGGAAAGATTTGCTGGTGCATAGTAGACAGAGGACGCATATGGGTCCATATAAAGAACAAATAACAGAAAGGACAGTGTCATTAGTAATTAGGGGAGCTCCGATGAAAACAACTGTGAGAAATCATTTTCCACACACTGGGCCACGAGAAATCAAAATGCCCAGAGTTGGCAAAGGGGTGGAAAATTGGTTCTTTTAAATACCGCTGTTGGGAGTGTCAATTAGCAGCGCTGTTTTGAAGGACAATGTGGCGGGGCCTATTAAAAACAAGATAGCTTCTACTAAAAGGAAGAATAAATAAGACAGCTGCTATCAGTCCACAGCGCCACTACTTGGGAATCTATTCAGGAAAAGTATTTTAACACACATGTGTGCGTGGGGAGGCATAATCATGGCCGCCCACTGCATCCTTGTTTATGGTAGTGAACACTGTGGCACTTCATCACAGGGGAACGGTTAAATAATGTTCGGATGCCCACGCTGTAGAGTGACGTGCACTAGTTAAAAAGAATAAGGCCCTTTCAGGTATACGGACATGAAAAGAACTCCGGAACATGTTGTTGGGTGATAAACACAACCCCTGGAAAAATAAATGCAGTAGAGTACTATTTTTTTTTAATAGACAAAAATAAATCCCCAAACCCAACTCAAACCAACCAAACCAACCAAAATATGTGTGTGAGCGTAAACTTTGGGCGGTTACCCGGCAAGTGCTGACAGTGACAGGAAGGGGGCTGGACTCTGGGGGAGTCATCAAGCCGGCCTTTTGCTTGATCTGTAATGTTTGAACATTTTATATTGAGAATGCATTCACTTGGCGTGTGTGTAATTAAAAAAATTAAAATATCAATTCTTTACAAAAAAAAAAAAAAAAAGAAGAAGACACAGAGGAAAGAGTATCGGTCAGGCCAGATTCTGTACTGAAACAGGCTACGGCTCTACCACTTAGGTGAACATTGGCAAATGATTTTTAACTTCTCTGCTCTTCATTTTTCTTATGTGTAAAGTGAGGCTAATGATCACATCTATGTTATAAGGCTATTATGTCTACTAAATGAATTAATATTTTTAAAGTGCTTTGAATAATACCGGGTATTTGGTAAGGACTCCATATTTGTTTTATAATACAAAGAAAATAAATGTGATAGTCTAAAAATAAAAATGCCAAAAGAATTTTGGAATCAGATAACGGGGTTGAAGAAAAGCCGCAGAGATCCAGCTTTAGGGCTGGATAAGAACCCAGCGTTAGGTTGAGGTAGGAATGTGTTGTGAGGGTAGATGACTCTGAGGAGGAGCCACCCATCCCCCAGGAGAAGCGTGCTATGCTTCAGGTGCGGGCATCTGTAACACGCCTCCCTGGTCCTCTGGGTACTGGCCAGGGAGACCAACCAGAGATTGACAGAACCCTCAGAGTTCTGTCACACGCATTCCCAGATATTCTTCTTCTTCTTTTTAAAAAATATGCTTTTATTGATTTGTTTAGAGAGTGCGAAAGGGAGAGGGAGAGAGAGAAACATTGATGCCTCCCACACACCCTCCAACTGGGGGCCAAACTAGCAACCTGGGCACGTGCCCTCACTGGGAATCAAACCAACTGAGCCACGCCTTTTACCCTGCTGTACATTTTTCATAGCAACTAAAAGTACCTGGTATTGTGTATTTGCTGCTTATGGTCTGTATCCCTAGCATCCAAGTCTGGATAATCTCATTATGATGCAGGTTCAAAGGACAGAAGTTAGGGGACATGAGAGTGTGTTACACTTCTTTTCTTACCTGGGGCGGGGAGGGGTTATACTATCAACTTAAAAAAATGAATAAAAAGGAACTTAGGAAAAGTGGGACAAATGGAGGGAGTGACTTGCCCAGAGTCCCATAGCTGTCGATGGGGAGCCGGGTGCTGACCCCAGGTGCCCCATGTGTACGAGTGGAGCGTTCTCGTGGGTGACACAGTCTGCTGGAACCTCACTGGCAGAGCATCTCATGGACAGGCTGCTGCTGGTCAGTTGCCCTTTTCTCTGACTTTGCGAATCTCCTTTGTTCCAGGCTGTGAATGGACAGAGGGAGGGGCTGCCCCTGCCTTCACACCCAGAGCTGTGAGCCACCTGGTCACGTGGCAGGATGGCCGATGTGACAGTGAGTTCCTGGCTTCTCTGCCTCGGCCAGAGTCCCATCTCAGTGTGGCCACGGGGTTTGGCTGTGCAACCATCTTCTGGCTTTTGAAAAATAGGTACAGACAACTGTTCTCTGCATCGGGTGCAGTATTTCCCGGGGGGCTGCTCCTCCAGCTGGTCAGCATCACTCCATCGTTCAGTGATGTGACCTAGACTTGGTCTAGAGCTGCTTCGCTTCCCAGAGGGCTCTCTGTTGGTTATCCTGTTCTAACCAGCGGGGAGAGAAGGGGCTAGAGAGGACAAGGGACTTGCCAAGGGTCATGTGGTGAGTTCATGGTGGGGTCAGGGCTGCAGAGAATGGTTGATGTCCCCTCCCCTAAAGGCAGCTTTGCTTGGAGGGCCACACCTCCGGAGGTCCATTTGGGGGAGCCACACACGTGGAGTTCCGGCTGCCACTCAGCTCTGCCATGTCTGGTCCGCACTGCCCACCGCTGGGTGCAGCCCAGGCTTTAAGTCACCGTTAGACCATGTTGAATTATTTTTGGTGTGAAAACAGCCCCGAGTTCCTGAAGTCCTACGACGCAGCTGGCACCATCCATGACTATGTGGTTGCCATGCTGTGTGGCTTGCCAAGACCCCTGATGTCTGACCAGAATGCCGCCAGCTGGGGATATTTCAACACCCAGAGCCAAAGCTGGAACGTGGAGATGTGAGTATAGCCTTGCGGGCTGGCTCCAGCCGAAGGGCAGGACCCCGGAGCGGAGATTCACTGGACGTTCCCATTTGGGAACAGTGGGCATTCCAGGCGCTGGGCATGGGTGGGCCGGGTGGTAAGTGAAGCCCTTGGGGAGGGCTGCCCTGCTCCCCCACGGTCCCCAATACCTAGGGTGGGCTCCCCGGTTCTCTGTGACCCGGCCCAACCTACAGATTTCAAAGAACAACTTTCAGTCTAGAATATATTTTAAAATAAGGTTAAGAAATGGAAGCAGTAGGTGCGAGAGATGCCTTTTAAGTTCTGTTTAAACAATCATTTGCCTTTTCAGGTCCAGAAGTCCAGTGCCCTATAAGTCCACTTCCTTCAGGGCCCCAATTCTGAGCTCTGTAATAAAACAAAAAGCACCTGGTAGTTCAGGTAAAGGACTTCCTAGCATGCTTCATAACACTGACAGCCCCGCTCACTAACCCCGAGTGATGAGTGCATTTGGTATTCAGGAGGTGACCGATGGGTTTGACTTTGGTGTGGCCCATGCTAACCGACCGTGACTTTGCACTGAAACTCCCTTTGCAGGGTACTTGTGTTCCCTTCAGACACAGGGGCCGGATGCCAGTGCCGCCTGCTCTTACTTAAACCTTCCTGTCGCCATCGACTGGGGATCCAGCCTGCAACCCAGGCGTGTAACCTCCTGGTTCATAGGTCGGCACTCAACCACTGAGCCACACCAGCCGGGCCAATGTTCACTCTTTAAAAAATCCCAGCCTATTTCTCATAGTTTTCAAAAAGCCAGAGAGACCCCTGTGAAAACACTGGCCTCTCCCCTCCCTTCTCCGACTTGTAGCGCTTTCCTTTGTTGGGTTTTCTGGAAACAACAAAGAGCAGAAAACCAGGCACCGGTCAAGGCGCTGTCCACTTCTCGTTTGCAGACTGAGGGCCTCCGGCTTTCCCGTGCACCTGCTCCCCGACATCGCCGAGCCCGCCAGCGTGGCAGGCAGAACGGCCCATGCGTGGTTTGAAATCCCGAAGGGCACCCGGGTGGGCGTGGCGCTGGGTGATTTACAGGCCTCCGTCTATTCCTGTATGGCCCAAAGGACAGATGCAGGTAAGTCTTCTGTCCTCTCCTCAGACTTCTGCTCTGGGTGAGGGTCCCTCTGCACACACACCTGGAAGCCTCAGCTGCTTTCCACCGTTATTCTGTGAACGTGAGAAAACCCTCCCCCTGCAGGTGGAGCCCCCGCTCAGGGAGCCTGCACTTCAGCAGGCCCAGCTCTGCCCCTGACCCCGGTCTGTGCCTTTCCTCCCGAGGGCCAGGGCAGGGGATGGCTCCCTAGTTGGCTGGTTTCTGTGTGTCACTCCATGACCAAGAAAATAGATGAGGAGACGAGGGTTTTTGTCTTTGTGTGTTTGTCAGGGAGAGTTTCGCCCCATCTGATTAAAAGTCTAGAGTCCTTTCTGCATTTGGTGTCCGAGAGCCACAGGGAGGTGGAGGCAGCAGTGTAGGGCCGGGGCTGGCAAACCTTTCCTGCCAGGGGCCAGATTGCAAATACGTTAGGCTTCGTGGGCCATGTAGTTTGTGCTGTTGGGGCGTGAAAGCAGCCACAGCCATTCATAAATGAATGGGCGTGGCTGTGCTCCAATAAAACTCGTTATAGACACCGAGATGTGAATTTCATATAATTTTCTTTTTTTTAAAATTAAATCTTTATTCAGATTATTACACTTGTTCCTCTTTTTCCCCCCATAGCTCCCCTCCACCCGGTTCCCACCCCACCCTCTGTCCTTACCCCCCCCCCAACTGTCCTCATCCATAGGTGTACGATTTTTGTTCAGTCTCTTCCCGCACCCCCACACCCCTTTGCCCCCCGCCGAGAATAGTCAGTCCACTCCCTTTCTATGCCCCTGATTCTATTATATTCACCAATTTATTCTGTTCATCAGATTATTTATTCACTTGATTTTTAGATTCACTTGTTGATAGATGTGTATTTGTTGTTCATAATTTGTATCTTTACCTTTTTCTTCTTCTTCCTCTTCTTAAAGGATACCTTTCAGCATTTCATATAATACTGGTTTAGTGGTGATGAACTCCTTTAGCTTTTTCTTATCTGTGAAGCTCTTTATCTGACCTTCAATTCTGAATGATAGCTTTGCTGGGTAAAGTAATCTTGGTTGTAGGTTCTTGCTATTCATCACTTTGAATATTTCTTGCCACTCCCTTCTGGCCTGCATAGTTTCTGTTGAGAAATCAGCTGACAGTCGTATGGGTACTCCCTTGTAGGTAACTGACTTTTTTTCTGTTGCTGCTTTTAAGATTCTCTCTTTGTCTTTTGCTCTTGGCATTTTAATTATGATGTGTCTTGGTGTGGTCCTCTTTGGATTCCTTTATTTGGGATTCTTTGCGTTTCCTGGACTTGGAAGTCTATTTCTTTCACCAGGTAGGAGAAGTTTTCTGTCATTATTTCTTCAAATAGGTTTTCAATATCTTGCTCTCTCTCTTCTTCTGGCACCCCCATAATTCGGATGTTGGTACGCTTGAAGTTGTCCCAGAAGCTCCTTACACTATCTTCATATTTTTGGATTCTTTTTTCTTTTTGTTTTTCTGGTTGGGTGTTTTTTGCTTCTTCGTATTTCAAATCTTTGACTTGATTCTTGCGATCCTCTAGTCTGCTGTTGGAACTCTGTATAATATTCTTTATTTCAGTCAGTGTATGTTAATTTCTAGTTGGTCCTTTTTCATATCCTCGAGGGTCTCACTAGATTTCTTGAGGGTCTCACTAAATTTATCGGCGGTTTCTAGAAAATTCTTGAAAAACCTTGTAAGTGTGGTTTTGAACTCTATATCCAGTAGTTTGCTTTCCTCCATTTCTGTCATTTGTGACCTGTTTCTTTGTCTCCGCATTTTTTATGCTTCCCTGTGTTGATAGAGTGGCTTTCTGTGCTAGGTGTCCTATAGGGCCCAGTGGTTCAGCCTCCCCAATTACCTGAGGTGGACACTCTTGGTGCTCCCCTTTGTGGGCTTTGTGTACAGTCTTGTTGTAGTTAAGCTTTGATTGTTGTAGGTATCACTGGGAGGAATTGACCTCCAGGCCAATTGGCTGTGAGAATCAGCTGTGTCTACAGTGGGAGAGCTTCTGTGCTGGAGACACCCTTCTGGGGCAAGACTTGATTCAGTGGGGCTTTGGTGCTCACTGAGTCTGCCCCCTGAGTGTGTCCTTTATGGATCTGAGGAGTTGTAATCTGGATGGTCCCAGTCTGACCACTGGGTACACGGGCTCTTGGATCTCTAAGGAGGTGCTAATTTAGCCTCTGCCTGAGGCTACCCAGCAGGAGCTATGGAGAGATCTGCAGATTCCTCTTCTTTGTTTGGGGTTTGGAGGTGCCCAGATGAGGCCCAGCTGTGAAGCAACGCAAGTTGCTATGGGGCCTTGGGCCTTCTTTTGGAAGTTCTGGGTCTCTCTGACCCAGCTGCAATTTGTTAGGTAATTTTAGATTGCAAAGGGCCAGGCCTTTCATATGCAAAAGCCTCTGAGCACAGCTTGGGTGGGGCGGGGTCTCAGGGTTCAACAGAGCAGAGCAAACAGCTATGGCTGATCCTCAGTCCTACCCTAAGAGGCCCTGGGTCTCAGTGTCCCGGTAATCACTGCAAGCACCTCTGAGAGAAAGCCGCCCTCGACTTCCAACCGATGCCAGACAGTCCAGTTTCTCCCTGTGTGAGTCTGGGTCCCCAGAGACTCGCCCGGAACTGGAGTTCAGAGCAGTCGGGAGCTTGAGACTCCCTCCCGATTGAAAAAGACAACCGTGTCCTCAGTTGCCAGCCCTTTCCACGTGTGCCTCCGTACCTCTGCACTTTACTTCCACACCGCACCTCCTCTGAGTCTCAGTGTTCTTTTCTCTTTCCTTTTAGTTGTAGAATTTCCACTCAGCCAGCCTTCCTGTGGTTCTGGATGATGTCCATTTTGTCTTTTAGTTGTATTTTTGAAGTGGTTGTGCGAGGCAGCAATTTCCGGTGTTTACCTATGCCGCCATCTTGGTTTCTCTTCATATAATTTTCATATGTCATGAAATCTTCCTTTGATTTCTTTTCAACCATTTGAAAATGTAAGAACATGCTTCTGGGATTGTAAAATAGTGCAGCCCCTTTGGAAAAACAGTCTAAAACTTGTACATGAATGTCATTAGCAGTGTTATTCATACTAGGCAAAAAGGAGAAACGACCCAAATGCCCATCAACTGATGAAGGGATTTAAAAAATGTGGTCCATCCACACAGCTAAAATGCCACAACATGTGCGTGAAAGTGAAAGAAAGAAAGAAGCTCATCACAGAAGGCCACCCATCTTATGATTCCATGCCTGTGAAATATCCAGGGTAGACAAATCCATAGGGACAGGAAGGAGTTAATAGTTGCCAGGGCTGATTGCTGACTGGTATGGGGTTTCTTTTTGGAGTGATGAAAATGTTCTAAAATTAGATTGTGGTGATGGTTGTACAACTCTGTGAGTATTCTAAAAACCCCTGGATTGTGTGCTTTACAGGGGTATATTTTATGGCAAATTTATGTGAGTTACATATCAATAAAGTTACTCTCACACACAAAAATTAAAAGCTGTTTTTATCTCCTGGGCCATACCAAAACAGCTGGTGTCTACCCTGGGCTAGGGTGGGACTTGGGGCTGCCTGCTGAGCAGGGTGGTTGCAGGATGAGTGTTTCCATTGATCCTGGGGGTAGCCTGGCTGAGCTAGTCCTGGTTGGGAGCCCCTCCTGGTTATCAAGGGGGACAGAGAATGCCTTCATCTTACCCAGGTTCTCTTTGTCCTCACATCTTTTATTCCCTCCATCAGTTAGAACTATTACAGTTCAACTCTGAGTTTTAAAATTCTGACCGGCACTAGCCTCTGTGTAGTAGTTTATTCCCCTTTTCATTACATTTTTAAGAAATAATTTCAAGTGACTGGTTTTGGTAGTAATTCCTATTAATTCAAGATTAGCTGAGCAGGAAAGGTGAAATTCTGTCCATTTTGTTTGTGATAAAAATCACTTAAGGTAAAAAAGTTCAAACACCTTTTTCTCCCCAATTTTCAACTAAATTCAATGCCCCAGGAAAGCATGCTGAGTTTATTCTGTGACTTAATTTTTCCCAGTACACCATCTCTCTCCGTATATCCCTCCATCTCAAAGCGTGGACGGCAGGGAACGCAGTGGGCTTTGGAGTCCAGAATGTTAGCCGCTCTGGGTGACCTGGGCAGGCCGCTTTTCTTCCTGGTTCCTTGTCATCACCCCTGGTGAGGGTGTCGGTGCCTTCCTCCCGGGCAGTTGTGAGGCATTGGGGTGGTGCCCGTAAAGGCCTGGTTCTTTCCTCCCACCTGGTGGTTTTCAAATATCAGGCTGTTCCCTCCACAGAGGTGTGGATGCCGGCGAGCTTGCTGTGTGGTGAGTGAGGGGGCTTGTCGATGGGAAGAAGGTGAGGTTTGGGCTCCGCCTTCACTGAGCAGGTTGCAGTCTCTGGCTCCAGATGGGCTGCTAGCCTGTGCTCAGCTGTGGCATATTCACGGGCAAAGTTGGGCCCCATTGTTGACACGGCCACCAGAGGGGACAGGCGGAGGGCACGTTGCTTCTGGCTTGTGGTGATGGTGGGAGGCTTGATGTGGCGGGAAGTAGGCGTTACTGGCTTTCTGAGGTTTGTTTTTGCTCTCGCTTCTGACCCCCCAGTGCGGGGGAACGTGGGATGCTGCCTCAGTTAGTCTGGCCCCCAGCAGATGAAGAAGAACAGGCCTTTTGGTCAGGTCTTATGAGAAATGGAGAAGAGACTCCTGGAGCATCTGCAGGCCTGGCCTTGAGCTAGAGGAGGAAGTCGGCCCCTCTGTGCTGGGTCTGGGCATTTCCCCTGCTCGTGGGGAGGTTAAGAAAAACGCCTTGGAAATGAGAGGAAGGAGAACTGGCTGAACATGAACGAGACCTCCGCAGAGAATAACACGTTTCGGCTGAAGTCTTACTCTCTAAATAGTTGTCTACTGCTGTGTAGCAAATCACCCCATGGCGTTTTGTAGCCTAAAAACACCAAACGTTTCGTATCTCACACATGTTCTTTTACGTGTGTGTGTGTGTGTGTGCGCACACGTGTGCGTGTGTGTACCTGCGTTTGAAATTATTTTGTAAACATCTGTGTTTAAAACAGATGAAATGGTTCCTGAGAGTCAGGAGTGTGGGTGTGGCTTGAGCGTCTGGCTCAGGCTTCCTCGTGACATTGCAGTTAAGCTGTTGGTGGCCTGGGACCACCCTCATCTGAAGGCTTGACCGGGCTGGAGGGTCCCCTTCTCAGCTCCCTCAGGTGGCTGTTAGCAGGGGGCTCAGCTCCTTGCTGCATGGGCCTCCCCACAGCACCGCTCACAGTACTGCCTGCTCCTCCCGGAGTGAGCCATCTGAGGCAGAAGCTGCCTTGCTTTTTGTGACTTTTTTCCATAGTCACACACTGTCACTTCTGCTTTATTCTCCCACTAGAAGCAAGTCACTGAGTCCAGCCCACACTCAGGGGGAGGGCATTTAGGCTCTACCTCCTGAAGGAAAGAAATAGTATCAAAGAATTTTGGACCTTTAAAAAAATATATTTTTTTATTGATTTCAGAGAGGAAGGGAGAGGGAGAAAGAGATAGAAACAGCAATGATGAGAAAGAATCATTGGTTGGCTGCCTCCTGCACGGCCCCTATTAGGGATCGAGCCTGCAACCCGGGCATATGTCCTGACCAGGAATCTAACCGTGACCTCCTGGTTCATAGGTCGATGCTCAACTGCTGAGCCACGCTGGCTGGGCTGGATGTGTTTTTCAAACCAGCACACTCTGCCCTGCCTGGTTGTGACTGTGACCTCCAAGTTAGCCGGACAGACCTAACCTTTGCTTTTCTTGGGCCCCAGTTCTCAACATCAGCACTTCGGTTCAGTTGGCAGCCTCCATGCCGGTGGGGTTCCAGCCAGCGCAGACTCCAGACCCTGCAGCTCCGGTCGCCTACTTCCCGTACTTCGACAGAACCTACCTGGCGGTGGCAGCCTCCCTCAATGGGGGCAATGTGCTCGCCACGTTCGTCCAGATGCTGGTCCAGTGGATGGCGGATCTCGGTAAGATGTGGCCCACGCAGCGCTGCCTCTCTGCTTGTCCTTCCCTCATGCCAGTGAACGTGCTGTGGAAGCTTCTAGATCCACATCTCAGACCCAGGCAGACCCAGAACTTCTCTTCCTTCCTTAGGAATCTCAGCCTCTAGCTTTCCTCTCATCTCCTGAGCTGCCACCCCCTACTCTCTCCTGACCTTGACTGTGGAGTGTCAGATAGTCTCCCAGTTCTCCCCTGCCCTGCTGTCTTACTTTCTTTGTCAGTGAGCCCCTGGGTCCCTTGCAGTTGGGGTTTTCCTTCTGATGACTATAGATAGTTGAAAATAAAAGGATCAAACACGGACGAGTGAAAAATCTGGTATTTTACAATATTATAAAACTAGAGGCCTGTTGCACAAAGAGATGCGTGCAATAGGCCTTCCTTTCCCCTGGCTGCTGGCACCGGTTTGCCTCTGGCACCTGGGGCCCAGGCCTTTGCTCTGGCCGAGTTCTGGCCAGAGCCGGCCCCTGAAACGTCAGGCTTTGCTCCACCGCTTGGAGCCTACGTATGCAAATTAACCACCATCTTTGTTGGCGGTTAATTTGCATATAGCGCTGATTAGCCAATGGGAGGCGTAGCGAAGGTATGGTCAATTACCATGTTTGTCTATTATTAGATAGGATCCTCACAGCACTTAATCCTGGCCAGTAGCTCCCAAGTCCCTGTCTCAGGAGGGTCCCTGGAGACTCTGGGGTCCTCCTGTTCTCGTCTCCAGTTTTCAGGGTAGAGTCGGTTCGGCTTTTCCTCTGCTCTGCACTCACAGGGAAACATGAAACCTCTCCAACCACTTAAGGTAGAAATGAAATTTCCAGTCTAGGGAAATCATGTTGCTCAGACTCACTGGTTACCACTAGGAGCTCAAAATCAGGCCATTCCCAGAATCAGGCATCGACCACGGTCACAGGGGGAGGCCAGGCAGCAGGGAGCAGCGAGGCTTTGACCTTCAGTCACCAGACAGTGCTGCTGACTCCCATGGGTCTCAGGGAGGTCGGGGTTGGGGGGAGCTCTGGCCCCTTGGCCGGGGTCTCCTCAGGTTGGCTTCATTTAAATGACAGGACTCGGATTTTGTTTTACCTGCACCAGGGGAGGTTTTCAAGATGCAGAACCAGTTCTGAGAACCGTCCAGCCAGCCCTTTATCTAGGCACTGGTTTAACTGGATTGGGTCTCTCAGCTGTTTACTGACTTGGCCAGTGTTTCTCTTTCTACAGAAGTGACACTTCTCCTTGCCCCTGAAAGACTTGGGAATATTCACTTTCCCTGTAAGATCCTTTAAAAAAGTCTTTTTGCCTTTTCTTGGTTCTTATTTTGAGAAAGCAACGAGTGTTTTGAAGGTTCATGTATTCCATGTAACTTAACCTTTTATGAAAATGTTACAATTATGTCATTTTATTAAAAAACATATAAATGCAAATGCAATCACATGTACTTAGATAAAAGACACATTTATTAACCAGAAATGGAAATGTTATAGCATAAGGTACAAAACTAAAACTCTTGCTGTATTCAGAATACCCTGAATTTGCATTTTGTTCCCGAGGTTAGAATCTAGGGTTCTACACTCAGGTGGTAGTTTAGAGCAGGACCCTGGGGCTGGTGGCCTGGGTTTGAATCTCAGCTCTGCCTCCTCCTGCGTGCCTTTGGGAAGGTTACTTACCTCCTCTGTGCTTTACCTCCTTTATCTGAAAATGGGGGTCATCCTAGGACTGTGAGGATTCGGGGAGTCAATATTGTGAACACTTAGAACAGCGTCTGGCCCGTAGTGGTAGTGAGTGTGATATGACACTTATTAAATAAGGTTTGTGTGGCGGGTTCAACCCAGGGGCGTGACCTCGGTTCCCTGCTCTGTCTCCAGGTCACTGTGTGGCCTTGGACGTCCCTTCCCTTCTCTGTCTTCCCAGCTCCGATGTTCGATGATTCTAAGCCCGTGGTGTGGACATTTGGTAACTCACAGCAGTTAATCTCACCAGTAGATTCGGATGAGGCGGTGAGCCAAGGCACACAGAAACGGGCTAGAAGCCAGATCTCCCAGGCCTCCAGCTGTGAACACCTTCCTGCAGGCTCCACCAGGCCTGCGCGGGGCCTGGGTATTTCCCAGTGAGGAATAACACTGTAACGGCCCTGGCTGGTGGGGCTCAGTTGGTTGGAGTGTCTGTCGTCCCATAAACTGAAAGGTCGAGGGGTCCATTGCTGGTCAGGGCACATACCCAGGTTGTGGGTTTAGGGCGTGTATGGGGGACAACTGGTCAATGTTTCTGGGTGTTTTTCTCCCACCCCCCTCCTCTCCCTTCCTCTCTCTCTAGAATCAATAAACATATGTTCAGGTGAGGCTTCAAAAGAAGTTTTGAGAATGTGTTATTGCGACAAAGATAGCAATAAAAACATTTTTTTGAGTTCTTATTAAAGAAATACACATTATTATTTTTAAACTGTAGATGTTATTTGTGTTTCAGTGATTTTTCTACGAATGCCCTTTTCCTGTTCCAGGACTCAATCCAGGATACACATTGCATTTAGTCATCACATCTCCTTAGTCTCTCTGTCTTCTACTTGATTGGTCTGTTTTTCTTTATCTCCTTTCCCTTTTCCCCCATTAGTTGATGGCTTTACATTTATATCTGTGCTTCTAGAAGTTTCCAGCACACTCTGTTTGCTAAGACATGGAGAGACTCACTCTTATGTGTTGCTGTGCTGTGTAAATTGGTACAGCTTCTAAGGAGGGAGTGTCATGTGCATATCTTTGGACCTAGTAGTTCCCCTCCAAGGACTCAGCCCTACAGATGTACATGCTTGGACACCTGTAATAGGTTACCCACCAAGTATGTGAGTTTTCTGACATTTTAGTAGAATTTCTAGAGGAAAGACACATACTCATTCAGCAGAGCTTAACCAGAGTCCTGCTGATCAAATTTTGACTGTGCAAATTCAAGGTATTCTGAATACAGCAAGAGTTTTATTTTTGTACTTTATGCTGTAATATTTACATTTCTGGTTAATAAATGTGTCTTTTATTTAATACATGTGATTGTATTTGCATTTATATGTTTTTCAATAAAATGACATAATTGTAAAATTTTCATAAAAGGTTAAGTTACATGGAATCCACGAACCTTCAAAACACTCTTTGTTTCCTCAGAATAAGAACCATGAAAATGCAAAAAGACTTTTTTAAAAGGATCTCTCTCTCTCTAGTTCCTAAACATGTACAATATAGTTTTTTTTAAAAATATTTTTGATTTCAGAGAGGAAGGAAAAGGGAGAGAGAGATAGAAACGTCAAAGACGAGAGAGAGTCATTGATTGGCAGCCTCTTGGGTGTCCCCTACTGGAGATCGAGCCTGCAACCCAGACATGTGTCCTTGACCGGAATCGAACCCGGGACCCTTCAGTTTGCAGGCCGATGCTTTTATCCACTCAGCCAAACCAGCTAGGCTATAGTGGAGTTTGTATAAGTTAAATGTGCTGATGATTTTACTCTAGGTTTACTTCCCTTATCTGGACATTGTAATTTTAATAAGATCCCTACATGATTCCTATGCATAGTCAAATGTGAGAAGCATCGGTCTAGACTGGTGGTTCTTCACTTCTGCAGGGGATGGCTAGACCATGCTCAGCCCTGTGATCCTGGGATTCTGTGACTCTGCTAATAAGTCCGGTGGAGCTGTGATGGTACTTATTGATCAGTACGTGCATGATGGCCCCTTGGGACCAATAGCTGGTTAGGGCTTGAATAACAACCTTTATATGACCTCTCCCTGAAGTCTGGGCTGGGTCTGCAGTGAGAGAGCTGGCTGAGATCTGGGGCAGAGCATGACTAGTCAGGTTATGCGAGTCCCTGAGCAGGAAGCAGCCAGCCACACTGAGAAGAAGCAGTTAGTAGACCTCTCCTGCCCAGGGAATGCTGTACTGTCTCATCCTGCAGCGAGGGGTGCATGAGCTCACACGGTCTTCTCTGTTCCTGGCAGGCGTGGAGGTCGAAGAATCCACTGTGTATTCACGCATGATCCAGGCAGCTGCAGAGCAGAGAGACACCTGCCTCACCATCACGCCAACAGTGTTGGGCGAGAGGCATCTGCCAGACCAGCTGGCCTCCGTGACCAGGATCTCCTCCGAGGCCCTCTCGCTGGGGCACGTGACGCGGGCGCTGTGCCGAGGCATCGTTCAGAACCTGCACTCGATGCTTCCGTCCCAGCAGCTCAGGGAGTGGGGCGTGGAGCGGGTGGTCAGCAGTGGGAGTGCGCTGTCCAGGAACGAGGTGCTGAAGCAGGAGGTGCAGCGGGCTTTCCCTTTCCCAGTGTCCTTTGGGCAGGATGTGGACGCAGCCGTGGGGGCAGCACTGGTCATGCTCCAGAGAAACCTCCACCAGGAGGAGTCTTAGTGCGCACACTCTTTGGCCAAAGCACTGTTGCCGATTTTATCTAATTAACATTCCTGATGTGATCCTGGAGTCATCCTTTCCCTGGACAGCTCTGTGGGCAGCTTTTAAACAATGTTTGTTCTCAGGCCACCATCCTGACCAAGAACTTTCCTCCAGGGCACACTCTACTAATGCAGCCAGAAGTCAGCCACCAGGTCCCCAGTCAGTGCCTCTGACAGAGACTCACCTGGGAGCTGGCTGCCAATGTCAATGTGGAAAAAAGGAAAAGAGAAAAGTAACCCAGCATCACGGTCAGCAGGCTCACCTGTGATTCACTTGTAGACAAAGAGAAAATAAATGTGGACTTCAGACACCAAAAACGCCTGGTGGCTGTGGCTCCGAGTCCGAAGAGAAGACCCGCCCTCCACCCCACCGCCAGCTTATGGATTGGTTGTTTCCAGGGATAGGCAGCTCTGATGCGGGTCACATTACTGTCAGAAAAGTCCTTCCCCCTGGACTGGACCACATGAGCCCTTTCCAGTCTCAGTCTCCCCTGGCCACAGCTGGTTGTGTGGGGTAGGCGGGCTGAGGTGAAGATGCAGGGGTCTGTGCCTGCCTTCTTGCTATGGACTCCCCCCAAGGAGAGGATGCTGTGCTGGGGTGGCCCCAGATCCTCACAACACAGCTGGCCTGAGGGCAGGGAATAGGGAAGGAGAGTCGGGCAGCATGGCCAGCAGGGGGTGGGTGCTGTGTGGCCCCACCACTCACATTGTTCCCGTGAGACTGACCAGGCCCCCACAGGACCCTTTTCCGGGAGTGGGTCTGAGCAGCAATGTGTTTTTGCCTCTGCACAACCTTGGAAGCCTTCAGGCAGACTCTGAGGCACCCAGGCATGCTCCCCCCAGACAGATGGCCAATTTAATCAGAGAGGACCCCTTATCCCCGAGGCCCCAGCTCTTCTTCCTGTTGGCGTGGGCCTGGCTCGCAGAAACATCCCACTGGAGTCGGCACAGAGCCTTGCAGGGACCCCGGAGCATCTTGAACCTTCCCTGTGGTCAGCGGGGATGACCATGGCGTGGCTCCCAGGAGAAGGCCACCATCGCTGTGTCTGCTTCCAGACTCCCCAGGGCCATCCCAGCCTCGGGCAGACGCCGAGGCACCCAGGCAGCTGTGTGTTGGGGAAGCAGTCCTGCTGTCTGTTTGTAAATGTCACTTTGTGAATTGTGATTGTCTGACGCTCTTAGGTGCCTCTGCCTGGCTGTGCTGATTGAACTTCAGATACTAAAACTCATTCTTCTCGAGCCTTGTCGTTGTCGCTTGAATGAAAACACCTCTCTGCTTTGGGGAGACGGATAACTCAGGAAAGTTGTATAATTTTTCTCTCAGCCAGAGTGAGGTCATCTTGGAGCCCCTGGGGGAGAAGGCCCCCCAGGAGAAGCTGAAGGACAGCTGACAGCCCTGTCGGTCAGGGGAGCTGGCCTGTGACTTGCATTGCCAGGGGGCTGTGGATGGAGCCTGTAAATATAAGATTGGGAGCGGATGGTGTCCTGCAAGCCCAGGCAGCCCAGCCCAACGTCCAGTGTGGCCGCTTCCCACTCCACCCCTGAGGGCTGAGCTTCCCGTGGCCCAGGCTTGTCCGAGAACAGTCGTGCTGCTATTTCTATTGCTCGTGGCTGGAGCCTCTGCAGGGTGCGGAGTACCGCTCACTCCCCTGCCCTCTGCCGCACACAGCCTTCCCTGGGAACTGCTATACCCACATCATGTTTATGTGGCTTTCATGTTCTCCACTTTCTTCTCAAGTGGACTGAAAAGCTCCATGAGGGCAGGGTCCCTGTTAGGGGTTCTCTGCCCTGTCCTCTTCCTACATTAACCTGGGCTGGGGCCCATCTTTGGAATGTTCTCCTCACAGGGCAGGACCCTGCCCCGCCCGAGGCCCAGCTCAACGCCATCGCCTGCTGCAGTCTCCCTGGCAGCACATTTGCCGCTGCATCACAGTGGCCGCTGGCATCCTGCGGGCCCCTGGCTTGTCCCTGTTTCAGGGAGCCCCGTTCTGTAAGCATCACCCGCCTTTCTCACCCGTCCTGGCCTCCTTAAAGGCAGAGACCATCTCATTCACCCCACTCACTACCATGTGCTCGCCACGTGCACAGTAGGCCCGCAGGAAAGAGGGCCGGTGGCACTGCAGCCATAGTTACAGACAGGCTAATCCGAAAGTGAGATATTCGTGCTATGGAGATGCTCCCTGGGTGACTCAGAAAACATTAAGCAAATTTTTTAAAATTAAAAAACAATTAGTCCCAACCTCAAGCTAATGGCCGGATAAGCTCCGCAGCCAGCAGATGTGGTTCTCATGCTGAAATAATGATGAGAGCAACCCCCGTGCCTGCCTGGAGCTCTGCCGCTCAGAGCCGGTTCACACCCCGTGTCCTCGTTAATCCCCAGCAAAGCCCCGCAAAGCGGGCAGGGCAGGGACTCTCCCGTTGGTGTGGATTAAGGAGCAGGCCCAGAGCTTCAACCGCCGCCCAGGTTCATGCAACCAGCGTCTGGCCGGGCCGGCCTTTTCTCCCGGCTTCCATTCCTTGCCCACAACCTTGACCGTGCAGCGGCTCCTCGCTCTTGCTCCAGTCCCTGCCCTGGGTCCCAGCTCTGCAGAGCAGGCTCGGCTGTCAGGTGCAGAGTCAGGTGCTGAGCGGATGCCTGCCCCCAGCACAGCCGCGAGCCTCTACCCACTTTCGGAGCGTGCTGAGCCCTCCGTAGAGCCCTGCCCATCGCGGGAGCTGGTCTTTCAGACTCAGTGACACCTGGTGACACTCCTGCACAGGCCAAGTGCAGAAAGGAAAGTAAGTTGCTTTCAGGGTTGTAGTTTGTCATCTGGACCTGGGACCCCGGAGGCCATTCCAAATCTGGGAGGCAAGACACAGAAGTCAGGAAGTTAAAACAAGGTTTAGAAAGCTCAAGACCAGACTAGCAGAGTTGTCACTGCCCTTGGGTGGGTGACAGGGACCTGCCAGTGGTGCCTTAATTACTCTCCCTGGGGCTGGGGCTGGCAGCGCCCGGGTCCTGCCCTCCTGGAGGTGCCAGGCTGACGGTTCCCGGCTGTGGTAATCAGGCTTTTCCTGCACATGGGAGTTTGCAGGTTGCTAACTGTGCCAGAAAGTCTGGCTTCAAATCTGTGAGGAGCCCGGGTAGATGAAGAAAATGAATTAGGCTCCTATTGCCAGGTTGAGAGCTCAGTGCAAGTCAATGTGCCCCCTGGTGGTACACGAAGTGGGAGAACTGGCCCTTCACGATATTAGCAGTTTTAACGGAGGCCACATAAGACTTGGCCCACCCTGCCCTGGCCGGTGTGGCTCAGTTCGTTGGAGTGTTGTCCCGTGCACTGGGAGGTCATGGGTTCGATTTCGGTCAGGACACATACCTGGGTTGTGGGTTTGATACCCGCCCGGAGTGTGAACGGGAGGAAACTTCTCTCTCTCTCTTCTCTCTCTCTCTCTCTCTCTCTCTCTCTCTCTCTCTCTCTCTCTTCTGTCTCTCTCTGTCTCCTTCTTCTCTCCCTTCCTGCTTCTCTAAAATCAATTTAAAAAAGTTATAAATAAAAAAAAGACTTGGCCCACCCACCTGCACTGCTTCTTGTCCCTTTCACACACGAGCTTGGCGAAGCACCCCCTACTGGAAGTCATTATTAAAACATGATCTATTTACAAGGAATTTTAATGGGTACATCATTACAGAAACTCAAGAACACCCTGTTCAAATCATGATCCAGAAAACCGCACGGATGGCGGCGAGGCCCAGCCCTGTGGTCTTGTCCCCACCACCATCTCATGAGTTTTAGCAGAACCGCCGCTCGGTGTCAGTGCCACTCAGAGCAGGTCAGCATGCTCCTTGGCAAGGCACGGGACGAGGCTTCGAGAAGGGAAATGGAAGGTCGGAGCCATTAAAATCTGTGAAGCAAGATAGGAACATCAGAGAAATAAGATCGCAATGCAAGCTTTAGGAAGCTCCAGACGAGACCGGTACGCTTCCCACTGTCCTTGGGGCAAAATGGGGGCAGAATCCTACTCACTCTCATGAAACTCTGTGAGGGCGATGAGATGGCGCAGATGAAGTGCTACCCCAGAACCCGCACACTGCACGGGCCCGGGGAGAGCTCACTGCTGTTATTGTTGTCACTGGGATCGCAGGCACCAATGGCCACGGGAAGGCACAGTTGAGGTTTCTGCAGGAGTGGGGAGGTGAGCATTTCAGGCCAGGTCCGTGGGGGGTGACGGGAGGCTATTTGAAGGAGGTGAGCTTTGAATGACTGAATCTCAGCTTCCATCGGTCTCACCTGTCACCTGGCCTTACAGATGGGCTGGGACACCGCCTTGTTGAGCTGTTTCTTCAGGACCCCCTGCCTGTGGAGTGGTGGGTTTGGGAGGCCTGAGCAGCGCCCTCCTTCCCTGAGAGCTGAGGTCACAGCTCTGGCTGGTCTGGGCTGCGTGTGGCTAAGTGCACTGCAGCCCTAGCCTGGTGGGAGGAGGGGCAGCGGCTAAGTGGTTTCTGAAAAAGGGCAAAAATGATGGGAAAGGCTTTGGGATCCTCTGGGAATCAGAGCTGCGGCAACAGCAGCTGCTACCATCGCTGGAAACGTTTTTCCTTGAGTGCCAGAGCGCGCCCACAGCCCATCCCTGCCAGCGCGGAGCAGCGCGGCCCACGGAGGGGCCCGGGACCCTCGGAGGCAGGGGAGGCAGCTCTCCCCACACCACCCAACTCTCCCTTCAAGTAGCAGCAGCCGGAGCTCATCGCGCCCCGCTGTTAGGGGGTGTGCCTGCGTCTAGCTGGTGAGTCCCCTTCTGTTATTTGGTGGCCAACGCAGCTGTTGGCTGTGGAATGGCATCGCGAGCTGCCCAGAGCTGGGCCCTGCCCTTTGCCGGCTGTGTGACTATGGGCAGTTCCGCTAGCCTCTCAGCGCCTCAGTGATCGCATCTGAAAACTGGGAGCATAACAGTGTCTGCCTCAAAGGCGGCTTGAGGCGTAAGGGAAGCTGGAGCTGCGGTGCACTCAGCCTGGCTAATCGCAGGCGCTTGGTAAGTGATAGCGGAGGTCGCTGTTACCCACAGGCTGTGTTTGCACCAGAGTCATCTGGGCCAAGAGCCCGCGGCCGCTGCCAGGGCCAGCGGTTTGTGGCTGGAGGTTTCAGGGGTTGCTCTCTCTGGAGTGAAGGCGGGCAGGGGCCCTGGGTTCTTGTCCCGGCTCCATTCTCTCTTTCGGGATTTGGCAGAGTCCCTCTGGCTCTTCGTCCGTGGGTTGTGAAGCGCCCAGCTCTCCATCTCTCTTTAGGAGGCCGGGGGGACAAGAATGACCAGGGCCTGCAGGGAGCGGGGGGCAGTGGGAGAGCCACGCCCTAGGACGGCTCACTTGGATTGGGGAGAGAAGCACGGAGGCTTCTCCCAGGGGCTGGGCATTGTCCTTCCAGTCTTTGCCAGGCAGGGTACTTCTGTCGGGACTGGCCTTTAGTTCAAATGGTGAGTTTGTGAATCTTGTATAAAGCAGAACAACCATCTCCTTCAGTCGCTGTTGGAATGCCCCCATCACTGTAGAAGGTTTGACAGTGACAGGGGGTTGCCAATGGGCTCACCTGCTGGACGCATCCCAGGCCTGGCAGTGACAGACTATCCTGTCCCTGTCCACCTCCCCGCCCAGAGCAGATGGCCCCTCAGTCCCTACCCTGCTCTCTCCTCTGGGAGAAGCTTGGTTTTTGCAGGGAACCAGGTGCAGGGCGTGCAGAACAGATCCAGGGTTTGTTGACGGACTGAATGAGGGACTGTGTGGGTTGCTTCATATTTACTGGGTCGGGTTAGATTTGGGTTGATCAGAGGAAGAGGGGAAACTGCTAAGAAGGATCATTGCCAGAATGTTGGTAGGTGCTCTCTTGTTGGCCTGTTAAGAGCTGCTAGCCAGGCAGCAGGCTTATTCTTGGTTTTGTGACCAGCCTTATTCAAAGGGAGACATTCCTGGGAGAGCCAGTCCTGGCGTAGGGCCTGGGTGTTATTTATACTTCGTTTGGGTTTTGAACTTCCTGGGACACTTGTTTGAGCAAGAGGGTGGCGCAGGTTTGGGGCTTCGGAGTGGAAAGGCATTGTCCCCAGCCGCCTGGCCCCAGCGCTGGGGGTCTGATTGGCCCCCAGGCTCTGGTGTGAGGTCTGGGGCTGAGTTTCCTGGCTGAGAAGGAACCCCAAACCTTCCCGAGAGCTGGTGGAGAGCTGGAGATGCTCTGGAGCCAGGCTGCCTGGGAGCCAATGCAGGTCTGTTTCTTACTGTGTGACCTCGAACAAGTGATGTAACCATTACCTCCTAGAGCTGTGAGAATGAAGTGAGTGAGGCCTGTGCAGGGTTAGAACAGTGCTCACCTTTGCACAGCATGTGCTCAAGCACATCAGTTATTTTCATTCTTTCTAGTCACCCGTGCCTGTTATTTTTATAAAAATATATATTTTTGTTGCCCTGGCCGTTGTCTCAGTGGTTAGAGCGTTGGCCCGCACACCAAAGGGTTTCAGGTTTGATTCTCAGACAAGGGCACATAACTGAGTAGCAGGTTTGATCCTCAGCTCCAGTCTGGGCATGTGCAGGAGACAACCAGTCGATGTGTCTCTCTCACATGGATGTTTCTCTCAATCTCTCTCTCGCTCTCCCTTCCTCCCTCCCTCCCTCCCACTTTCTCTAAAAAAGAAAAAAAAAGGGAAAATATCTTCAGATGAAGAGTAACAACAACAACAACAAAAGGTTTTTTTAATTGATTTTTAGAGAGAGAGAAAAGGAGAGGGAGAGGGAGAGAAACATCCATGTGAGAGCGAAACATGATCTGAGCCCCACCAACTGAGCCACACTGGCCAGAGCCTCCTGTGCCTATTAAATGGTGACAGGCTCCCTGTACAGTGAACTGTCTTTGACAGGAAGTTATCTTCTGGAAGCACAGACTAGTGACCAGGGTCAGCCTTCTGGAGCTTTTCATGGCTTCCTACCATCCACACAATAACACCCACATGCTGTGGCCTTGGCATTCAAGGCCAACAGTCATCTGGTTCTGACCTCGCTGCCGATCCTCCAGTCCCACTGGCTTTCTCTTCATTGGCTTCTCCAGGGGTCCCCTCTCTCTCCCCCAGGCTTAGCCCAACCCTATTCCCCTCCAGGCCCAGCTCATCGGCCACCTCCTCCATGCAGCCTTCTTCAGCACCCTGGGCCCTCTGGCCATCCCCACACCTGAGCCACACCTGGTTTCTGTCTCAGGTGGGGTCTGAGTCCTCTGGGTTTCCCCAGCACAGGGCCAGGCACTCAGCAGGACTCAGTAGGTGGGTGTTGAGTGATGGCTGAATGAGTGTGTGAGTGGTTGCAAGTGGGGCTTCCTGTGGCCAGGAGCACTTCCTGCTGCAAGGTTTCCACCTGATGGATGAATCAGAGAAAGACTCTGGTCCTCCGGGAAGTAGAATAACAGGCAGGAGGGGAAATGGGCCGGCAGCCAGCTGTCTGTCCTGTTCACGGGAACAGAGCTATGAGACTGCCTCACTCCCCCAGGGATCGGGGCATTGGATCACAGCTGATTTATTGCAGGACCCCGCCATGTGCTCTGGGTTTTACTGCCTGAAATTTCACTGGAAAATGCATGTCTCGACAGTGAGAGCTGGAGGTGGGATTTGAATCAGGATAAGTGTGGTTTCAAGGTTTGTAGTCATATTCGTCCCCTTCTTCAACATACTGCAAGTAAAAAAAAAAAAAAGAAAAAAGAAAGAAAATGCATGTCTCGAGACCTAGACCCTAGGAAGGGACCGTGCGAAGAGGGCCTTCAGGGACCGATGGCCAACGAGCTGGGTCACTCTGGAGGGGGAGGAGCATGACCGGTGCAGGGATTAGGGGGTGTGGAGGAGACTGGACCCCAAGGGAGGTGGCATCTGAAGAAAAGGAGGAGAAAGCACCCCAAGGAGAGGCATAGCAGGAGCAAAGGCCATTGAGATGTGGGCAGCCCTGGCCCCAGGGTGTGGGGATGCCCAGCCAGATGGAGGGAAGAGCAGGAGGTGAGGTTAGGAAGGGAGTGAAAAACAGCATCTACACACATTTACGGCCCCACGTGCTGGCACTCACTGCCAGCTCAGCTCCAGGTGCTCAGGCCCGAAGGCCTGCCAGCCCCTCAAGGCAGGAAAGTTCAGGGCCAGGATGCTTGGCCTATTATAATGTCACAAAAACGACCAAAGCAAATCAAAGCAAAACAAAACAAAAACAAACAAACAAAAACCCTCTACAAAGCGAATGGTTGCAGCAGCCAGGTGGAAGAGCCAAGGCAGGGAGGGCGTGGCTGAGGATGGGATGCCTGGGGCAGGAGGGCCTGTGCCGACTGGAATGTGAACATGTCCGCCAGCCAGCCTGTTTCCATAAGACTGCTCGGCTCTTTGGGGTTGAGC
Source organism: Myotis lucifugus (assembly GCF_000147115.1). Lineage (NCBI taxonomy): Eukaryota > Metazoa > Chordata > Mammalia > Chiroptera > Vespertilionidae > Myotis > Myotis lucifugus. Next base: position 278,242 of record NW_005871687.1, on the reverse strand, counting down.
TGGCCCTCTGGCCTGAATGCACAGCCAGAGACAGCCACTCCCCTTGTTTCCCTTATCTGATCTTGGAGGGATGCAGAGCAGTGGTATCGTCTGCATCCAGAGTGACCCATCCGGTCCCTCAGAGCCTGCTGCCTCCAAGCTGGGGCCCCTGGGACTGTTACTGGGTCTCTGGGGTGGAGGGTACAGCACCTCTGAGAGCTTCCATTCTGGGGGCCCAGGGCAGCCGCATTGGACCGCTGGGATGCCCTGCTTCACGGGGGCCTTTGCAAGGAGGATTGTTAGGGGGTAGCGTCTTACAGTCCTTGAGCTGGGAACAAACCCGATCTTGGTGGTTGCCCGCAGGCTGCCTCTTGGACAAGGATGAAGAAATGGGGGAGTTCAGACTCAGGGGAGCCTGAGGACCTGCCACAAGAAGACTCCCACCCAAAACCCCTGGAGGGAGACCCCAACTCCAGGCCAGCTCCGGCCAAGCCCAGCATCTTCCCCACGGCCAAGAGCCGCAGCCGGCTCTTTGGGAAGTGTGACTCGGAGGAGGCCTCTCCTATGGACTGCTCTTACGAGGAAGGGCAGCCAGCCTCCTGCCCGGCCATCACGGTCAGTCCTGTGGTCGTCGTCCAGAAGACTGGGGATGGCCCCACCTGTGCCAGGTAAGCAGCACCTGGAGCCTGGCTCCCTCCCCACCTGGAGCCAACTGGCTCAGCTGGCTCAGGCCCCAGCCCTGGAGACACCACGAGGTGCTCCAGTTAATGGGCTGAGCATCATAGAGCTGGGGAGCCTGGGAGCCTTCAGAGGTCGTCTATTCCAGCATCTGTGCTCCTAGGACAGTGATGGCGAACCTGTTGAGCTCGGCGTGTCAGCATTTTGAAAAACCCTAACTTAACTCTGGTGCCGTGTCACATATAGAAATTTTTTTGATATTTGCAACCATAGTAAAACAAAGACTTATATTTTTGATATTTATTTTATATATTTAAATGCCATTTAACAAAGAAAAATCAACCAAAAAAATGAGTTCACGTGTCACCTCTGACACGCGTGCCATAGGTTCGCCATCACTGTCCTAGGACCTTGAGTGGTCACCAAGGGGTGTTGGCATATATGCGGATCCCCAGCTGCCGGCTGATCTCAGGGGTCCAGACCTGGAATGCTCACTAGCCCAGACACCTGGATTTCCAGTCAGAAAGCTTAAGGACACGATATGCTTTTAGACAGAGAGTACAAAACAGCTCCAGCGAGGGGCCCACTAGCCCTCTGGCCTCCTCCAAGGCCAGCGTGAGGACGATTTTTGAGTTAGCTGGAGCCAGCCACACCCTGCGTCCAGCCCCTCTAGGCCACTATCTTCTAAGCCCCAGCTCCCGAGCAGGCAGAGAAGCGAGGGGCCTGCCTGTTGGAGGAAGTGGTGGCAGCAAAGACATTCTAGATCAAGCATGTCACACTCGCGGCCGGTGGGCCACAGGCCAGAGTTTGACATGCTTGTAGTTGGTGCCTACAGGCACGGTGGGGACAGAATGGGGGCTCGTGCACCCCCTGTTCCCTGTTATACCCGCTTCCTGGACAGTCACCTCGATGGCGGGGTGGGTTTACTAGTATATCATGTGTCTTCTCCTTTTGGAGTGCCTTGGGGTTTCGTCCTGCTCCCTGACAAGCTCCGAAAGCCTCAGGCCCCAGGGGTGCCCAGTGTAGGAGACCAGGGTGTGTTCTGGCCCACAGGCAGTCATCCCAGGACTCCGTCCCAGCTGGCACCGAGCGGAAGCTCAAGCTCTATGACCGCAGGAAGATCTTTGAAGCTGTCGCCCAGAATAACTGCGAGGAGCTGGAGAGCCTGCTGCTCTTCCTGCAGAAGAGCAAGAAGCACCTTATGGACAGCGAGTTCAAAGGTGGGCCCGGAGGCGGTGGGTTCCGGGCGCACCCCCGCTGCCACCTGCTCTGACCCTCACTTTATCTTGCAGACCCAGAGACGGGGAAGACCTGTCTGCTGAAGGCCATGCTCAACCTGCACGACGGGCACAACAGCACCATCCCCCTGCTCCTGGAGATCGCCCGGCAGACGGACAGCCTGACGGAGCTGGTCAACGCCAGCTACACAGACAGCTACTACAAGGGTGAGGGGCGGGGGCGGCTCAGCTCCCACCAGCCCTCCTGGGGCCGGGAGGGGACCGGTGAGCCTCAGCAAGCCTCTGAGCAGCTCACTCCCTGTCCCAGCCACCAAGCCGGCATCTCCTGGTCCTGGGGTCCCTGCCCCCCAGCTGCTGGCTTGGTTCCTCCTGGTGCTCAGGGTCCCGCCCTCCCCTCGGTGGGCCTGCTGCTCCTGACCTCTGGACCTGGTGGCTTCCTTCTCTGCTGCTGTTCCTCATCCTTGGGCAGTTGTGACTCTTCCAGCTTCCAGTCTGGTGTCCCCATTCCTGAAGGTCTCTAGTCCTGCCTCAGGGGCTCCCTCAGGGGCTCCTGGCCTGGCTTCCTCTACTGGGGGGGCATCTGCCACTCTCTGCCCAGGCCTCCCTGGCACCTGTCTGGGCACCCCCTACAGGACATGAGCACAAAGCCAACAGCACGAATCCTCCACAGGCCAGACAGCGCTGCACATCGCCATCGAGAGGCGGAACATGGCGCTGGTGACCCTCCTGGTGGAGAACGGGGCAGACGTCCAGGCTGCGGCCAATGGGGACTTCTTTAAGAAAACCAAAGGGCGGCCTGGCTTCTACTTTGGTAGGGAGACCAGGTGGCAGACCCGTGACTTAGTGATGATTGCTGAGGGGGGGTTTGGGGTGGAGACAGAGGGAGAGGCAGGCTGGATGGTGCAGGGCCCAGGCTGTCTATTCCCGAGGCCCACTGTGTGCCCGTGTTGGCTGCAGGCGAGCTGCCCCTCTCCCTGGCTGCATGCACCAACCAGCTGGGCATCGTGAAGTTCCTGCTGCAGAACTCCTGGCAGCCGGCAGACATCAGTGCCCGGGACTCGGTGGGCAACACAGTGCTGCACGCGCTGGTGGAAGTGGCCGACAACACGGCCGACAATACCAAGTTCGTGACGAGCATGTACAACGAGATTCTGATCCTGGGGGCCAAGCTCCACCCGACGCTGAAGCTGGAGGAGCTCACCAACAAGAAGGGGCTGACGCCACTGGCCCTGGCCGCCAGCAGCGGGAAGATTGGGGTAGGGAGGGGGCTTCGCACGGAGCTGGGGGTGCTGTGGGAGCGGACTGCCTGCCTCGCTGTGCATGCCTGTGATCACACACGTGCACAGTGTCGGTCCTGATGCTGTCACAGCAGCCGGTAGGGTGGGGGTAGAGTAAGCCAGGGGAAATGTGAGAGCCGAGCAGCACCCAGCATTGCACACGTGGCCATTTCTTTCTTTTTCTTTTTTTTTTTTATGGTTTTAAATCAACTTTACTGAGCTGTGATTTACATCAAACAAATGGAAACATTTAAAGTATTTGGTCTGGCCCTAGCTGGTTTGGCTCAGTGGATAGAGCCTCGGCCTGTGGACTGAAGGGCATGTGTGGGAGGCAATCGATTGATGTGTCTCTCTCACATCGATGTTTCTCTCTCTCTCTGTCTCTCCCCCTCCCTCCCACTTTATCTCAAAATCAATAGAAAAATATACTTGGATGAGGATTAACAACAACAATAACATAAAGTACTCGGTCTGATGAGTTTTGATGTGTATACAGCTGCAACCACCACCCCAATCAACACACAGAGTACTGCTGTTGCCCAGTGCAGTGGGGCCTTGACTTACGAGTGTCTCGACTAACGAGTTTTTTGAGATACCAGCTGTCTCAGCCGATTTTTTGCATTGAGTTGATAGAGTAATTTGAGTTAACGAGCTCCTTAACGAGCTCGGTCTCGGAACGAATTAAACTCGTAAGTCAAGGCCCCACTGTAGTTCTCTCTTGCTCTTTGCAGTTAGTCTTCCTACCCCTTTGCCCTCCGCCCCTCTACACAGTTACTGATTTGCTTTCTCTCACTGCAAATGGTTTAAAAAAAAAGTTCTCCATTCTTAGACTCATTTGCTGTCTCACGGAAGCAAACCTAAATGTAAACATAAGCATTTAATCTAATTATCACAAGAGATGCTTTTATTTGTTTAAACTACTGGCTCTTGTGAACTTTATTTTTATTTATGTTTTTAAATTGAATTTTTTGGGGGTGACATTGGCTAATAAAGTTATATAGGTTTCAGGTGTACAATTCTATAATACCTCATGTGTATGTTGTATTGTGTGTTTACCAACCCAAGTCCACATGTGGCCATTTCTTTCTTTTTTTTTTAATCCTCATTTGGGACATTTATCATTGATTTTTTAGACAGAGGGGGAGAGAGAGAGAGAGAGAGAGAGAGAGAGAGAGAGAGAGAGAGAGAAACATCGATGTGAGAGAGAAACATGCCCCAACGGGGTATCAAACCTGCAGCCTAGGTATGTGCCCTGCCTGGAATCAAACCCATGCCCTTTCAGTGTACAGGATGACGCTCCTACCAACGGAGCCACACCAGCCAGGGCACCATTTCTGATTTCTAACTCTGAGTATCACCAACAAGACACGGGGAGAGGGTGGGGTGCTGGGACCCGGGCATCGGGGGTAAAATGGATGTGAACAGCCAGGAGTGATCACTTGATGCGGCTGCAGGAGGCTGCTGGAAGCGGGTAGGTGCTTGGGTGGGGTCTCCAGCTGGGCTGGGAAGCAGGATTATTCCTGAAGCAGAGCTGGTAGCCAGTGGGGACACAGCCTGTGGTGGGCACCAGGCTGGTCTCTAACAGGCACTTGTACTCCCATGGCAGGTCTTGGCCTATATTCTCCAGAGGGAGATCCAGGAGCCGGAGTGCAGGCACCTGTCGCGGAAGTTCACCGAGTGGGCCTACGGGCCGGTGCACTCCTCCCTCTACGACCTGTCCTGCATCGACACCTGCGAGAAGAACTCGGTGCTGGAGGTGATCGCCTACAGCAGCAGTGAGACCCCTGTGAGTGGGCCGGGGCTGGGGCCCGGGAGGCTTCCGGTCTCACCACACCCCTGCCCTCAGCCGGCCCTGGGGCGGCTCCCTGTGTTCTCATCAATGAAAACCCGCTGCCTGGGCGGGTCTAGGCCCTGCAGCCTCATCAACCCATTCATTCCCCCTGAATGTTTTCCTTCATCACCAAACACTATACAATGATACTCCCTTAACAAGGTAAATCAGAAGTACACAGACAGAAAGACTCCTCCTTTTATCCCATACAGACAGGCAACTTCATTTTGTTGACACCAATGGGGTCATGCTATACATGATGTAGAGCGACCAATATTTTCACTTACTGATGTGTCTCGCAGACAATTTCCTATCAGTCCACATGGGCCTGCTGCATTTAAAAACAGGGCTGCATAGTATTCCACAGCAGGGATGGGGAGACATGTCCATAGAAGGATGTTCGAGTTATTTCCAGTTTTTGCTACTACGATGCTACAGGCCACTTGGCACGGGTTTGAGATTTTTTTCTATGAAGGATATTTGGAGTTGGAATTGCCAAGTCAAAAAGTATGTACATTTTAACATTTTAATAGCTACTATGAAATTGTCCTCCAAAAAAACTTTTTTTAAAAAAAATATATTGATTTTTTACAGAGAGGAAGGGAGAGAGATAGTTAGAAACATCGATCAGCTGCCTCCTGCACATCTCCTACTGGGGATGTGCCCGCAACCCAGGTACATGCCCTTGACCGGAATCGAACCTGGGACCTTTCAGTCCGCAAGCCGACGCTCTATCCACTGAGCCAAACCGGTTTCAGCCAAAAAAAAAAACTTTTTCAATGCATTTGGCCACCATCAATAGGTACACAGTTGCCCTTAGCCCTGCCGACCTGGGTATTATCAATCTTTTTATTGTTTTAAGACTACTTCAAGTGAATGGGGCAAAAAATGCTCTCTCATTGCTGTAATATTTAAAATTGAATTTATTGGGTGACACAGACTTCTTGAGGAAGCAAGGAGCTTCCCATTCCCAAAGTTACTCAAGAAGACACTGAACAAGGATCTCTTTGGAGGCGCTCAAGTTCGGGCTGGGGGGTTGGGCTCGATAGTCTGAAGAGGCTGGGATGACCTGATTTTGGCCCCTCCATCCGGGGACATTTGAATTTGAACAGAGATCTCCTGGGTACCAGACTTTTGCCCCAAAGCACACGTGTAATGATGATGTCCCAGGCACAGCCCCACCCACTGCAGCGAAGACTGTCTAGTTCAGCGGTTCTCAACCTGTGGGTCGCGACCCCTTTGGCGGCCGAACGACCCTTTCACAGGGGTCGCCTAAGACCATCCTGCATATCAGATATTTACATTACGATTCATAACAGTAACAACATTACAGTTATGAAGTAGCAACAAAAATAATCTTATGGTTGGGTCACAACATGAGGAACTGTATTTAAACGGCCAGAAGGTTGAGAACCACTGGTCTAGTTGCCTTCAGTCTCATGCATCGGTCATTACCACTTCTGCCTGGATAGCCCGCCTGACCCAAGCCTGGGAATGTGAGAACCCAGAGGCCTCTTCATATCTGCCCTCAGCCCCTCCCCGAGCAGCCTCGTGCCAGACTCTGCCTGGCAGCCTCTTCCCATGATTGTGGGAATAATAAGGATGTAGGCGCTCAGAAGTGAGTTATTAAAGGTAATGGGCATAGAATTTCGGGCAACACTTGCTAGTTCTTAGGTGTCAGGGGCACTTAGGGTCATGTGTGCAGTTTCACTCATTCACTGTACACACAGGAGCACGAGGCCCAGAGGGGCCTGCTGGTTCAGGTCTGTGACCCTCAGCGGCTCTGTGGGCCGAGGGCATGGTCATGGTGGGTCCTGTGCAGAGATGTGGGTGTGAGGAGTACCTTCGGCTAATGAAGGCTCGAGGTGGTTCCTGGTGGGGAGTGAGCCTCATCTCTCTTTGCTTCCCTTAGAATCGCCATGACATGCTCTTGGTGGAGCCGCTGAACCGACTCCTGCAGGACAAGTGGGACAGATTTGTCAAGCGCATCTTCTACTTCAACTTTTTCGTCTACTGCTTGTACATGATCATCTTCACCACGGCCGCCTACTACAGGCCTGTGGACGGCTTGGTGCGGCCTGGGCTCGGGCCTCGGCGTGGGGTGTGGGGAGAGGGGAGGGGCGTTCCTATATGACCCTCAGGACCCCAGACCCAGGCTGGGCCCTGCACTCCTCTCCTGCTCTCTGGGCTGTCCTGGAAACCTGCCCTCTCTCCTGTTCCCTGCTGCTCCCTCAGCCTCTGGTTCTGTGCGGCTGAGGTCCCTGATTGCACAGGGGGAGTCCTAGGTTATTCCTAGGAATTAGGGCTCAGGAAGTAGCTCTCCCCTAAGCCGGGTGTCCACAGGGTCCTGGGATGGCATAAGCCCTAAGCCCGCTGCCATCCTGCTTACCCGCCCACCTTTGTTCACTCGTCGCTCATTATCCATTCCCTGGGCATATACCTTTGAGCACTTCTTCTGTGCCAGGCCCTGGGCCATCCATCAGGTCAGCTTAAGACCAGATTTTTTCCCTCTTGCAGGAAACATAGACTCCCTCGAGTTTCTGAATTAATACCCAAACACTTAATTTTGTTGCTTTTATTTCCAGGGTGCCTTGCTTGCAAATTTGATTTAGAAACTCAACTTCCTAGTTGGGTGAAACCTGATCTCTATCTACCTATTAAGGCCATTTAATGACTTCATTTTAAGAGAAAAGAGGAGTGAAAATAAGATAGACTAGCGAACCAGCGCTTATGAAGCATTGATGGGAGGCTAAAAGGAAATGGTGGCTGAAACACACGGATGACACACCCATGTGGGGTGTCTCCACCTTCCTTGGGAAACCTGGACAGTTCTGGGAGACCAGGGCTCACCCCAGTCCTCGGGAGGGGCGGGAAGCTGGTGGCATTGGGTCTGTAAGAGTGCCCCCACCTATGCCATCACCCTCCTCCCAGCGGGACTCTGGGCTGCGACTTGTCTGAGAGACAGCACGGCACTGTAAGGATGTCTGCTTGGCACCTGGAACCGCCACTTTGGGAATCAGGTTCCACAGAGGAGCGTCCATATGGGTGTCCCCATCATAGTGTATTGTTTTTATTCGTGTCTCTCTCCTGATGGAGGCTGAGCCTCTCAGGCAGGGGCTGGGTTTTAATCACAGAGCTTGGAACCTGGTAAATGTTTGTTGAATGAATGAATGAATGAGTGAATGAGTGAATGGAGTCACTAACTTCTCTGCACCTTGCAGCCTCCCTTTAAGCTGCGATACACTGTTGGCGACTATTTCCGAGTCACTGGAGAGATTCTTTCTGTATCAGGGGGAGTCTACTTTTTTTTCCGAGGGGTAAGCATTCTTTTCCACACTGTGAATTTCCATTGTCACCAAAACAAAAAGCCAGGAGAACCACTCAGTGCTCCCTCACTGCTTCATTCATCAGACAGGAAATGGCCCTGCTTGCGGAGCCCAGGGATGCAGAGGTGAAGATAAAAGCCGACCAGGCACTCAGGGCTCCAGGCATTCAGGGCTGGAGGGTGGGCGTCCATAGGTGGGTCCCCGCAGGCCGTCAGTCTTGGATACAGTCAGGGATCGCTACCGAATGTAATATTTAATTACAGAAGCAGAGGGGGAGCCTCTTAAGAGATAGATCACGATTGGTAGTTGCTTAATTAATCAAAACAGTCCATTAAAGCTCAGAACCATGAAAGAAATCTACGGGTGTACTGGAACCATTTTATTTTAACTGAAAACGCATAGATGCACATTCCTTGGCCATTCTTTGATTATACGAGCAGTCTTTTCTTTGAATGTAGGATCACTGTTACATGTACAAAGAATTTGATATTATTGCGATTTTTCCCCCTTAATCTAAGCTACATCCATTTTTTTTAAGCAACCTTTAAAGAATCTTTCCACATCGCCAGACTCTGTCTTCATGGAAACAATTACCTTTATTTTCACTCTCATAGTTTATATTATAATAAAATAAAAGCCACTGCAGTAGCTTTTTTTTTTTTTCAACAGGCAAAAAGCACTCGTGGCAAACCCGGGGTCAACAGGTGGGAGGGTAGGGAGTGTGTGGGCGTCCTGGAGAGGGTCTCCTACAGCCGCCAGCGTTCAGCAGGGCCGTGGGCATCAGTCACAATGTTTTCAGGGAGGGGAGAGCACTGGTTAATCTGCTTAAAGAAATTTGCCCAATCTCATCACTCAAGCACCACAGTTGATAACTTTTGGCGATGTTCCTTCCTGTCTCTACTTCTAGCTACAGCTGTCATTGCACTTTCTATTTGTGCAACTCTCCTGACCGAGTCCCGTAACATCACCCCATTCGCCTGACCCATGCTCTCCCCCTCCCTCGAAAAGCTCTGCGTGGACACGTTCCCACGGTCCATGTGGTGCCATTCGGGAAGCAGTCTGGGTGCTCACCACTGAGCCACAGCTAACCTTTCCTGGGACCTTACTCTGTCTGTTTACCTGCAGATTCAATATTTCCTGCAGAGGCGGCCGTCACTGAAGTCCTTGTTTGTGGACAGCTACAGTGAGATACTTTTGTAAGTGACCCCGTGGCTCTAATGCCTCAGTAGCAGACAACATCTTTTGGCCCAGTCCTGAGGTGACAGCAATCAGCTCTCACTCATTCTCTCGCATGCACTCAGCCTGGAACATGGTAGGACCTCACAACCTGTTGAATGAATGATGGAGGGCACTTAATAAACGCTTTGGGGTGAATGAATACCGAGGGTCCACGCTGTGCCAGGTATGGACCAGGTGCTAGGGGATGCCAGACCTGTTTCACGGGCTCCTGTGGTTTATAGTCTGAGTTGGATGCACCCTTGTTCATTTTTCCCATCCTTTTGCTTTCACTGGTATTTGATTAAATTGCGTCCAAAAACCCTCTCTTCGGCAACAAAAGCTCCACTCTTTCTTATTTTAGGTACCTTATCACCTCCCCTCCAGAGGCCCCTAAGCTTTTTGAGGCTCCTTGGTTAAAAGAGTTGGCTCTCAGCTTTCACTATGATTCAGATTTGGCTTTCTTGGTCTACTAAGTGAGTTTCCATTTGTCCACTGCTTCCCGGCTTCCACAATCCATATATGGGGACTCTATTTTCCACCCGAGGCAACCCTTTACCTACTTCAGCTGGCACCAGCTCTTATTTGGCCAAGGTTCTGCAAATGCAGGGGTTTCTCTTTTCGACAGAACTTCAATTGATGGGCCTGTTTATTGACACCCGTTTTTAATAGACTTCCATCAGGACAGTGGCAGCTTTCTGCTGGGTTCCCTCACACAGTGGGAGTGAGGTGGTCATTGTGGCCTACAGTGTTAGTGCAGCTGGGGGCGCTCTCAGGAGGAGGTCATGATCAGCAAGGAAGCCTGGGACGAATAAGGAAAGAAGGGACCACTGAGCAGATTCTGCCATAGGATCATCCAGATGTCCACCCTGTCCAGGGCTCTGACGTGGGCACTCCCACTAGCTTAAGAGGGCTGAGGGACGTTTTCCCTGGCTCTGCTCTTGTGTTTGAGGGTGTGACCATCAGACTCTACCTGTGGTTTCCCAGGAGAGCATGGCCTGTCCTTTCTCACGGGCGTAGGAACCTCCTAGGTTCTATTATCCATGAGGCTGTTTTCCTGGGGACTGGGCAGGAAGGTTGCTGGGGCTAAAGCAGTGTTTCTCAACCTTTTTAGATAATATTTTTTACAATTGCCCCTCCCATAAAATTTTAATACCAGAAATATACTGTATGGTGGCTTATGTACTCTATTTATATCTGTGCTTTATGTATAAAGAGCATACGATCTCACTCCCCAACCCACCCCAAACCAACATTTGTCCCCATCAGGGCAATACTGCTCCCACTGAGAACCATGCGCTAAAGGAGGCAGGACAGCCAGGCTACCTCCCACCATGGCCTGTGCTTTGTGCCTCCGAGGAGAGACCCAGGCAGCCGAGGTCTTCCTGTCTGTGGGGCTGCCAGGCCTCCTGGGTGCCCCTAGACAGCGCTTCCTGTCGCTCCACCCTCAGCTTTGTGCAGTCACTGTTCATGCTGGGGACTGTGGTGCTGTACTTCTGCCGTCGCAAGGAGTACGTGGCCTCCATGGTGTTCTCCTTGGCCATGGGCTGGACCAACATGCTCTACTACACCCGTGGCTTCCAGCAGATGGGCATCTATGCCGTCATGATTGAGAAGGTGGGTGCCGTGGGCCCGAGGGGGTTCTCCACAGAGCCCGTTCCCTCAT
>NW_005871687.1:261333-266456 GCF_000147115.1 Myotis lucifugus | reverse complement strand
AAAATGTTTAAGTAATTTTTGAGGTAGCAAGTGCTACTTGCCTGTAGGATAGCTACATTTTGGCTAAGTTTTTTTTTTTTTTTTTTTAAAGAATAGTGCAAATGCCCTAACCGGTTTGGCTCAGTGGATAGAGCGTCGGCCTGCGGACTCAAGGGTCCCAGGTTCGATTTCGGTCAAGGGCATGTACCTTGGTTGCAGGCACATCCCCAGTAGGGAGTGTGCAGGAGGCAGCTGATCGATGCTTCTCTCTCATCGATGTTTCTAACTCTCTATCCCTCTCCCTTCCTCTCTGTAAAAAATCAATAAAATATATTTAAAAAAAAAAAAGAATAGTGCAAATAACGCTCTACACTCTATCCTGATTCCTCAAAATGTGCCACTCTTTTTTATCAGTTTCTCTCCCTGCCACACACACACACACACACACACACACACCCCACACACCACTTAAAAAGACTGAGAGCAAGTTTTTTATGATCAGACAAGATCAGCCTTTACCACGAAATAGTATTTCCTAAACAACAGGACATTCTCTTCTCTAAGCACAGTATAATGATCAAAATCAGGAAATGAACATTGCCACAGTACTATTAGCTAATCTACTAACCTTGTTCAGATTTCACTAATTGCCTTAATTACGTCTTTCACAGGAATGAAAATCCCAGATCATGCACTCCATTCAGTTGTCATGCCTATTTAGTCTCCTTCAATCTGCGGCACTTCCTCAAATCTCCCTTGTCTTGTGTGACCTTAGCATTTTTGACGAGTCAAGGCCAGTTTTTACAATGTCTCCCGATTTGGGTCTGTCTGACATTTCCTCATGGTCAGACCCAGGGGTGCATTCTTGGTCAGCCGCTCAAGGAAGTGAGGCGTGTCTTCCTGTGCCTTGTATTGGGGGTCCCACGGTGTCTGCGTGTCCCATTCCTGGTGATGTTAGCCTTGATTGTTTTGTTTTGGTGGGTCTGCCAGATTCTCCCACGGTCAGGTTCTTATCTTTCCCCTTGTGATCGATAAGTTATTTTCAAGGCGGGGCTTTGAGGCTATGTAAATATTCTCATCAAACTTTCATCCAATTCTTTTAGCATCCACTGATTTATTCACACCCGAGTCAACTAATCCCAATGATTGTCAAAATAATGGTTTCCTAACTCCATCATTCCTTCCACATTTATTTGCTGGTATAAGGGAGAACTTTCCATTTACACACGTTTATTTATTTACCTAAATATAGCCTCATAGAATAGATTCTTCTTTTTATGGGTTCTCACTTTTTAAAATGGCTTATAACTCCTTACTATCGCCATCTAGTTTGATACTCAAATTATCTGAGAAATTGTCATTGGGAGCCCCTTCAAGCTGGCTCTTGTGCCCTTTTGACACACCCACATAATTTTTTGATCCTCATCTGAGTCCCGCTATTACATGGTTCACACGTAACTGTCCCTGTCCTGCAGCCCATGTTGAAATCTTTGTCTGGGAGTCATGGGCAGCTTTATTATTATTATTTTATTTATTTACTTTTAAATCCTCACTCGAGGATATTTTTTCCATTGATTTTTAGAGAGAGGGAAAGACAGAGAGAAATAGCAATGTGAGAGAAACACATCGATTGGTTGCCTCCTGCATGCACCCTGACCAGGGCCCAGGGAGGAGCCTGTAACCGTGGTACGTGCCCTTGACTGGAATCGAACCCGGGACCCTTCAGCCTGCAGGCCGATGCTCTATGCACTGAACCAAAACAGCTAGGGCCATGGGCAGCTTTAACTAGGAGCTTGGACTGACAGGGATTGGTGTGGGCTCCCGGCCCTGATCTGAAGGCCCTGTTTTCAATAGCCTCAGGAGGGGATGAAGCCATGTGGGTCAGATATAGGTTATGGGTCAGATACTGGTTATGGGTCAGATACTGGTTATGGGTCAGATACTGGTTATGGGTTAGATAGTGGTTATGGGTTAGATAGTGGTTATGCAGTAACCACGGACACAGCTGCGACAAAAGTTCTCGGGCTCTGGACTACCGTTCCCACAGAGGAGTGCAGAGTGTGGCTGCTTAGCCTGTGGCTCTGGCCCTCTCAGAGGTTCAGGCAGACGGTGTGACTGAGACAGCAGGTGTGGGACCAGGGCTGCCATGTCAGGTTCAGCAGGTGGTGCACTGCACAAAGCTGACTGTATTTACATTGTACAGATAGATATGTATATTTTAACAAATGTTTTTATAGCAGATGATCGAGTTCTTTTAAAAAGTTTTATTATTGATTTTAGAGAGAGAGAGAGAGGAAGGGAGAGAGAAACATTGATTTGTTCCACTTTTTATGAATTAATTGGTTGCTTCTTGTACGTGACCTGACCGGGGATTGAACCCGAAACCTTGGCGTATTGGTAGGACGCTCTAGCCAACTAAGCTACCCGACCAGGGTAATAAAGTTCTTATTGTAACCAAATAGTATTATGACCATTTTCTGATAGTTTTGAAGAAGGGGGTGCTTTTTAAAACATTTAAACAAAGGTGTATGCCCGGTCAGTGTGGCTTAGCGGTTGAGCATTGACCCAGGAACAAAGAGGTCACCTGGTAATTAGAGACTGAACCATGCTCAACCGGTTCGATTCCTGGTCAGGGCACATGCCCAGGTTTTGGACTGGATCCCCAGTAGGGGGCATGTAAGAGGCAGCCGATCGATGATCCCTCTAAAAAATAAATAAATAAATAAATATATTCATCTATATCTATATGTATCTATATCTATCTATCTATCTATCTATCTATCTATCTATCTATCTACCTACCTATCTATATGTTCTAGAGGCCCGGCACACGAAATCGTGGACGGGTAGGGTTCCTAGGCCTGGCCTGCGATCAGGGCTGATCTTCCCCGGCTGCTGGGAGCCAGCTCTGCCCCCTGCCACTGTTGCTGTGGTCGCCCTCTATGTGTGGGGCGACTGGCAGGGCTATTGGGGCCCGGTGTCACCCCCATCAGCCGCCACCCATCCCCAATTCCCGGTTCCTGGTTCCCCACTGGGCGATCGGGGTCTGTGGGCTGGGAGCAGCTCCTGCGTTGAGCGTCTGCCCCTGGTGGTCAGTGTGCATCATAGCCGACTGGTCATTCTGCCATCTAGTCGATTTGCATATTATCTCTCTCTCTCTCTCTCTCTCTCTCTCTCTCTCTCTCTCTCTCTATCATCTACCAAAACAAACAAAGCAAACAAAGGTGTGCTGCATAGCCAGTGTCCCCGCTGCAGACCCACCCGGGGAAGTGGGTGTGTATGTTGGGGGGGGCCTGAGGTCTTGGCTCCCATTCAGCTGCACCCCCCCTCCCCATGACCTACAGCGGTGGTGACACTGATTGAGGACGGAAAGAACGACTCTGTGGCTGAGACCACATCGCACAGGTGGCGGGGGCCCGGCTGCCGGCCGCCCGACAGCTCCTACAACAGCCTGTACTCCACGTGTCTGGAGCTGTTCAAGTTCACCATCGGGATGGGCGACCTGGAATTCACCGAGAACTACGACTTCAAGGCCGTCTTCATCATCCTGCTGCTGGCCTACGTGATTCTCACCTACATCCTCCTGCTCAACATGCTCATCGCCCTCATGGGGGAGACTGTCAACAAGATCGCGCAGGAGAGCAAGAACATCTGGAAGCTGCAGGTGGGCAGGTTGGTGGGGTGTGTGCAGCAGGCGGGCGTCAGCTGGGCGCATGGGCCCTGCAGGGTTTGAGGAGGAGCAGAAAGCTCAGCCAGGTCCCCGGATCAGGCAGCAGCCTCTCCCTCAGTCACCTCCCTCTGGCTCCTCCTGGGGGTTCTCCTGCCCAGTGTCATTAGCCTGTGTTCATAGACTCGGTGTTTACTGTGGGCTGGGGGGGCCCTGAGGGAAGAAGACAGAGGGCTCAGCCCCATCCATGAGGTGCCCATCTCAGGGGAACTTGGTTGAGGGTGGGCACCAGAGATCATACTCTGGCAGAGCAGCTACTATGGGGCAGGCCCCAACAGCGACACTTTTGAGACCCATGGTCCACGCTTGCCTTCCCACTAATAATAACAGCATCATTCTTATTCAGTAGCCTGGACTCTGCGCCGGGCACTTACATGCTCCCATTTAATCCTCACAACAATGCTCTGAAGTGGGTACTCACGATCCCCACTTTTTGGATGAAGGCATCTAGGCACAGAGAAGTTAGGGCTTTGTGTCCAGGGCAACTAGTAAGTAGCCCAGGCAGGAGCCAGCCCAGCCAGGAGCCAGCCCAGGCAGTCTCTCACTCGAGGCTCTGCTCTTAACCTCTACTATGCTGCCCCTTCGCGAGCTCCGCAGGGAAGGGTCTGGGGCTGGGCCACTCCACCTCACTCATGGCCTCACCCCTCACTAGCGGGGCCTGACAGGGTGGGGGCTGGGCGGGCTGAGCTCCTTCTGTGGAGGGGCGACCACAAGGCTTCGGAAACAAGCCTGCGCAGAGGGCACAGGACCTGCTCCGAGGTGCCGGGCCCGGGAGAGACCTGGGGGAGGCTGACCTTGGCAGCACCGGCAGCCAGCGTGGCCCCTGGACCAGCCCTCTGCCCCTCTGCCCTTGTGTCTTCCTGCAGAGAGCCATCACCATCCTGGACACGGAGAAGAGCTTCCTTAAGTGTATGCGGAAGGCCTTCCGCTCAGGCAAGCTGCTGCAGGTGGGCTACACGCCTGACGGCAAGGATGACTACAGGTGGTGTTTCAGGTAAGGCCCAAGCAGGAGCCACAGCCTGGGAGGCTCAGACCAGCTGTGGATGTTGGGGACCCGCCCAGAGCCAGCTGTGGGTACAGGGGTATAGAGGCCTGCTTGGAGCTCACCTGTGGACATGGGGGCTCACCCAGAGCCAGCTGTGGGTACAGGGGTATAGAGGCCTGCTTGGAGCTCACCTGTGGGCATGGGGGCTCACCCAGAGCCAGCTGTGGGTACAGGGGTATAGAGGCCTGCTTCAGGGCTCACCTGTGGACATGGGGGCTCACCCAGAGCCAGCTGTGGGTACAGGGGTATAGAGGCCTGCTTCAGGGCTCATCTGTGGGCATGGGGGCTCACCCAGAGCCAGCTGTGGGTACATGGGTATAGAGGCCTGCTTCAGGGCTCACCTGTGGGCATGGGGCTCACCCAGAGCCAGCT
>NW_005871687.1:243768-261233 GCF_000147115.1 Myotis lucifugus | reverse complement strand
ACCCCTGGTGCTCAGCTGTGGACATAGTGGGCCCACCTTAGATCTCAGCTGGTGAGACCCAGGCGTTAAATCCTGGAAAATGAGGTGTCCAGTAGGGGTCACCTGGTAATTAGAGACCGAACCAAGAATCTAATATTTAAAGTCCCTGGAGCCCATGGTGTGGTCTGAGAACATATCTCCAGGGTGGTGCCCAAAAGGCAGGTCTGTCTCCCCTCCCTCCCCCACCAGCTATGTCTTCCCATCCTGATTGCTGGGCTTCTTGGGTTTGGCCTGTGGGCCCAAGCCCTCGACCTGGAAAGCTGGCCAATGCCCTCAGGCGCCAGCTCCCTGCTCTCCCATCTCCTCGCCCTGCAGGTGGATGAGGTGAACTGGACCACCTGGAACACCAACGTGGGCATCATCAATGAAAGACCCGGGCAAACTGCGAGGCATCAAAGCGCACCCTGAGCTTCTCCCCTGCGCTCGGGCAGAAGGTGAGTGTGTGTGGGGGGGGTGCTGGGCATGCTGGGGTAGGTGGGGCCCTTGGCTGCCCCCCACTCCTTTGGAGGGCTTTCCTTCACCCCACAGGCCAAGGGCTGGGAAATCCGCCCCAAGTGTCCAATCACCCTTCCTACTCAGGCACAGGCACTTTTTCGTGCCCTCAGTGCACCTGCACCGCCGACTGCTCCCCATGCCCAGGCACCCGGCTCAGGCACCCGGCCCAGGCACCTGTCCTCAGTGCCTCAGAGGGAGCAGCTCAGCCCACTCCAGCCACCTGGATGGCTGGCCTCGCTGTGGGCTGTCCTGTCTTTTCTGGCCCGTGACTCACCCCCAGGGTCTGCACTCATCTCTGTGAGGCCTATGGGCACCAACAGGGCCACACAAACACTCACCTTGTGTGGCCACATCCAGGCAGGCAGGGGAGAAAATCACTACCAGAAAAAAGTCCTTTGACAGTTAATGGTAGACATTTAACAGTAGACATTAAAGGTCTAATTGAATATACTTACTTAAAGGAAGCGAACTTACCTTACATTGAGCACATTTTGAGTTATAAGTACAACCCCTCACTAATTCTTTGTTTTTACTTTTTAAAAAAAATTGTGATATATATATATATAATAAAATTTGCCATTGTTACTATTTTAAAAAGTGTACAATTAGGTGCTAATAATGATATCTACAATGTTGTGCAACCATCACCACTACAATGTTGTGCAACCATCACCACTATATATATTTCCAGAACTTTTTTATTATCCCAAATAGCAGCTCTGTACCCATTAAGCAATTACTCCCCATGTACACTCCTCTCTCATCCTTGGTAACCTCTTTTCTACTTCTGTCTCAGTGAATTGGCCTATTCTAGGTACCTTATATAATTGACTGAATAATACTCCATTGTATGTATATGGTATACCATATTTTATTTGTCCATTTATTTGTTGGTGGACATTAGGATTGTTTCAACCTTTTTGGCTATTGTGAATAATGCTATGAATAGTGGTGCATACATTTTTAGTTTTTATTTATTTATTTTATTATTATTATTGACAGTATTATAGATGTCTCCCATTTTTTCCTTTTTTGCTCCCCTCCACCCAAACCTGCCCCACCTCAGGCCTTCCCCATGCTATTGTCTGTGTCCTGTGGATTATGCGCCACTGAGCCATGCCGGCTGGGTTGTACCACAGCTTTTTAATCCACTCATCTACTGATGGGCACTTGGGCTGTTTCCAGATCTCAGCTATTGTAAATAATGTTGCCATGAACAGAGGGGTGCATATAGTCTTCCTGGTTGATGTTTTGAGATTCTTAGGATATACTAATAGTCCCAGAAGTGCGATCCCTGGGTCAAACAGCAGTTTCATTTTTAATTTTTTGAGGAACCTTCATTCTGTTTTCCACAGTGGCTGCCCTAGTCTGTATTCCCACCAGCAATGTACTAGGGTTCCCTTTTCTCTAAATCCTTGCCAGCACTTGTCATTTGTTGATTTATTGATGGCAGCCATTCTGACAGGTGTGAGCTGATACCTCATTGTAATTTTAATTTGCATCTCGCTGATGATTAGTGATGTTGAGCATTTTTTCATATGTCTATAGGCCATCTGTATGTCCTCTTTGAAGAAATATCTTTCAAGTCCTTTGCCCATTGTTTAATTGGATTGTTTGTCTTTCTGGTGTTGAGTTGTATGAGTTCTTTGTATATTTTGGAAATTAACCCTTTATCAGATGTATCGTTTTCGAATATGTTCTCTCATATAGTAGGTTCCCCTTTCAGTTTGTTGATGGTTTCTTTTGTTGTGCAGAAGCTTTTTAGTTTGATGTAGTCCCATTTGTTTATTTTTTTTCCTTTGTTTCCCTTGCCCTAAGGTGATGTATCGGTGAAAATACTGCTACACGAGATGTCTGAGATTTTACTTGGTGTATACGTTCTTGTTTGAATCGTTGCTTTTAATTCTTTTGGGTAGGAGTGTGGAACTGCTGGATTATATGATAACTCTATGTTTACCTTTTCGAGGAGCTGCCAAACTATTTTCCAAAGCAGCTATGTCTTTCATATTCCCACCAGCAATGCATGAAGGTTCCACATCCTCACCAACATTTCTTGTCTTTTTTTTTAGTTATAGCCATCCCAATGGATGTGAAGTAGTGTTTCACTGCACTTTTGATTCGCATTTCTCTAATTACTAATGGATTTGAACATCTTTTCATGTTCTTATTTGCCATTTATAGATATTCTTTGGAGAAATGCCTACTCAAGCCCTTTGCTCATTTTAAAAATTGTGTTTTATTGTTGTTGAATTATAGGAATTTTTTAACCTATTCAGGATATTAATCCTTTATCAGCTATATGGTTTTCAAATATTTTCTCCTATTCTGTGAGTTTTCTTTTTTACTCTCTCAATAGAATCCTTTGATGTATGAAAGTTTTAAATTTTGACGAAGCACAATTTATCTATCTTTTTATTTTGTTGCCTGTTATTTTGATGTCATATCCAAGAAATTATTGCCAAACCCAGTATTATAGGAACTTAACTTTTATATATGTATATCAATTAGCCTATGGTAAAATTGTTTTCATTATATGTTGTTTCACTTAAAGTCACAGAACCTATTGACAACCATGTTAAGTGAGGATTTACTGTATAGATTAGTTTTATATCAGCTTTTATTTAGCTGAAAATGTCAATTTCATCATTATGTTTGAAAGATATTTTCACTGGTTATAGAGTTCTGGAGTAACAGTTTCTTTTTTCTTTTGAATATTAGAATACTTTGAGTATGTTTCTCTTCTGTAGTCTGGCCGCCATTGTTTCTGATGAAAAGTCACCCATTATTTGCATTGTTATTCTCCTGCTGTAATGTGTCATTTTTCCTCTGGCTACTTTCAAAATACTCTTTTAATTTTTGGTTTTCAGAAGTTTGATAAGGTGTGTTTTTAGGTATTTTTTTGTCTTATCTTGCTCAGGGTTTGCTGAGATTCTTGGATCTGTACATCAGTGTTTCATCACAGTGGGGAACTATATATATGTTGCTTTATCCTCTCCATCTTCTCCTTTTGGGATTCTAATTATATGTATGTTAGACCATTTGATATAGTCCCATAGGTGTTTGAGGCTTTGTTCATTTTTTCTCTTTTTTCCCCCTGTTTCTCAAATCTGATAAACAGTTCTGTCTTCACGTTCACTGACCCTTCAAACTGCTATTAAGCCTGTTCAATGAATATTGCATTCCAAATATTGTGCTATTTGGTTTTAGAATTTCTATTTGGTTCTTTTTTATAGTTTCAATTTCTCTCCTGAGATTCCTTAACTGTTCCCTCATTAGTACCATATTTTTCTTTGCTTCTTTGAGCATATCTATACAGGGTGAGGCAAAAGTGGGTTTATAGTTAGTTGTGAGTATGTGAAACACAGTTTGTTCTTGTATTATTCTTTATTAATTATTGTATTATTTTCCATATGAACAACTGTAAACCTACTTTTGCCAACCCTATAATATCTGCTTTAAATGGTCTGTCTGCTAAATTCAACATCTTGGCCATTTTGAGGTAGGTTTCTATTGATTGTTAACTGTGAGTCACATTTCCTTGTATCTTTCTTTTTAAATCCTTACCCGAGGATATGTTTTCATTAGAGAAAGAGGGGGGGGGGGAGAGAGAGAGAGAGAGAGAAAGAGAGAGAGAGAGAGAGAGAGGAACCTCAATGTGAGAGAGAAACATTGATCAGTTGCCTCTTGTACACGTGTCATCTGGGGATTGAATCTGCAAGCTAGGTATGTGCACTGGTGGGGAATTGAACCCCCAACCTTTTTGGTGTATAGGATGATGCTCCAACCAACTGAGCCACCTGGCCAGGGCTCCCTGTCTCTTTTTATATCTAGTAACCTTTAATTGTATACTGGGTACTGCAGATGATATGTTGTAGAGACTTATGATGGGATTTTTGTTCTAGTTAGCAGTTCAGTTACTCATGAATCACCTTGAATTTTTGTAGGGTTAGCTATGAGGACACTCAAGGTTTTTTCCAATTCCATAAATCTTGTGGGACTGGACATCCAAACTTTCTACTGAGGAGCTTGTAAGGGCTTGGTTTTGGCTTTGTTGGGTGGGTCTTGAGTAGACCCTGCTCTATAGGTCTGTAGAGTAAGTAGGGTATTTCTGGTATTTTAGCTCAATTCTCAGAGTAGAGAAAGGGTGTTGAGGAGGTCTCTCCACTCTGGCTGGGCTGGACCTCCGCTATCCCTTAGTACTGCTCAGCTTCTAGCGTCCCTGTCCCACTTTCAACCTCATAGTGGTACTCTCTGTTAGACCAATGCAGTCTCACCCTGTGCAATCACAACTCAGCTCGAAGCCAAGGACTATGGCCCTCCACACCCAAGTTCCCTTCTTCCTCTTTGCCTTACCCGGTCCCACAGATTCTAGCTGCTTCAGCTCAGAGGCACTGCACTGCTCTGCTTGGACTCCAACTCACTGTACCACAGTCAGAGAACTTGTCCCTAAGCAAATGTCATGGTAATCATGGGGCTCACCGCGTGAATTTCATTTCTCTCAGTGTTGCAGTGTTTCACTTCTGCTGTCCATGCAAACAAGGCATGCATTTGCTGCATATATTTTGTCCAGTTTTATGGCTGTTTACAACAGGATGGCTGGCTCAGAACTAGACACAATCAGAACTGGAAGTGGAAATCGTATTATCAAGAGACTTACTTTTGGAAAACTACTCAAGGGCTTCATCAGTTTTCCCAAGGGCCTCCTGCAGTCCTGTAATTTCCCCATGAGTCTCATTGGAAGCACTCCCTGTGCCATTTCATAATACTTGATGATCTTGTCTTCAATTTTTTAAAAAGTATAGTTTATTGATTTCAGAGAGGAAGGGAGAAGGAGAGAGAGAAACATCAATGATGAGAGGGAATCATTGATTGGCTGCCTCCTGCATGTCCCACACTGGGGATTGACCCCATAACCCAAGCATATGCCCTGACTGTGGATTGAACCATGACCTCCCGGTTCATAGGTCGATTCTCAACCATTGAGCTACGCCAGCCAGGCTTGTCTTTAATTGTTAATTGGTCTATTTGTTACAGAGGCAGGGAACTGAGCTAGTAACTGAGCTAGGGCGAGCACATGAGGGGGTCTTGGCATCAGGACTGTGGGAAGTGGGCACTGGAAAACCTATACCTCCTTTGAGGGCCCTGGAGCTGGAGCTGGGCCAAGCAGTCCCTGAGGCAGGGTCTCCCCACCACCTAGTCAGCCAGAAGGTGGTGTCTCAGTGAGCTCTGGCCTATCTCCCAATAATGCTCTCTTGCTTCTATCCCTGGGTTCCCCAAGGGATTGTCTCTCAGCGATTGGTGCTTAGTGTCAAACTGGGGTTCAGAGACAGGCCAGTGGCAGCCAGTGGGACCTGAGGTATTAAGCTGGAGTAGTCACAAAAGGCCCAGCCTCCGGCATCCCTGATGCCTTTGAGATGTGGCCAGTGTTGGACTCTAGCAGAAGGACTTGAATCGTGGTCTGGGGGTGGGAGGTGTGGCCACCCGAGGGCTTGGCTGACCAGGGCTCTGGCGGGTGGAAGGAGTGCACACACAGCTTTCTCTCCTGCCTGTCATTTCTCGGAGGTGGCGGAGCTGGAGATGGCTATGAGGGTGAGTCCTCTTCCGGAGCTTCCTGGAATTACAGGCCACATGTGAGATCCCCGTGCAAGGCCCAGTGTCACGATGGTTCCCTTGGCATTGTTCCCAGTCTGCCATGGCCAGGTGGAGCCTCGACCAAACCTTGATTCTTCGGCTGGTGTTTATCACCCTATACCTGACCGGGTGTGGAGCAGGTCGTGGGGCAGGCCCCAGCATTGCTCTGTGGAGATCTGCTTTCTCTCCCACATGGGCAGGAAGGAGAGTGGACGCTCATGAAGCAAGTCAGGGTGGGGCGGAGGGAGCGAGTTTTAGGAGCCGCCAGAGAGGATGAGGCCCCTTGAGCAGCTGAGGCAAGAGGAACTGGCTCCGATCCGGGGGCCTCAGGAGGCACCGGCACGCCTGGGCCCCTTTTACCTGGAGATTGGTAATCATTGGTTTGTTATTGTTTTGCTGCATCCAAGGCAATAATGATGTTTTACCCTTTAGTTTCAGGGAGACACTGGAAGAACTTTGCCCTGGTCCCCCTTTTAAGAGATGCAAGCACTCGAGAAAGGCAGCCTGCTCAGCACGAGGAGGTCCATCTGAGGCACTTTGCAGGGTCCCTCAAGCCAGAAGATGCGGAGGTCTTCAAGGATCCTGCTGTTTTCGGGGAAAAGTGAGGGACCCCCAAGGAGGGCTCTCAACACTGGGCCTTAGGATGGCACATGGTCGCTGGGGTGTGTGTGGGGGACACCTGTGCCCTCTCGGCAGCCTGGCCCCTCTGCGCCTGCCCAGGCTCCTTCCTCGGCTGCGCTGGATGAGCTGTGGGAAGCGCTGCTGGGTGCGTGGGAAGAGATACCCACCCAACCCTCCCCGTCCCCAAGTGGATCTCCTAACAGGAAAGGATCTTGCTTTCAAGGTTTTACTGACTTTGTTAAATATCACGCGTGACGAACCTCTTGGACATATGTGGCGCCCTGTTTTCTCTGATCTTGTGTTACTGCGAGTAAAGGCCAATGAAGCCCAGAAAAACACCTTTTAGAGCAAAATGCTTCCCTTGGTGTAAGATGCCGACTCTGCATTGTGCTTTCTATCTCCCCCCGTCCTGCGTGGTCTGGGATATTGTCATTTCTCTTCCTCAGAGAAGGTGGGGAAGGCCGGTCCCATTCCCAGCTCTGCCAGAATCAGGTTTCTTTCAGAGTGACTTCATCTTGCATTGACACATCCCAGTTCCAAACCTATTAGCTCCATTGCTGTTCAAATGAAAGTGAAGAACCACGGCCTAACGCCGTGTGGCAAGAATTTTTTAATGATCTTCCTTTTGTAGTGATCTTAATCCTGCCTCCTGCAGTGGTACGTCCTTCCGCCTCCACCCCTCCCGTCACCCATCAAATCAATAAACATATATCAAGTGTGCACTTCATGCCAGTCATCGGCTCTGTGCAGTTTGTGTGTGTATGTGCGTGCATGCGCATGTGTACGTGTGTGTTCTCTGTGTGCATGTGTTTACCTCATTATTACCAATGGGTGAGGGCACGCCTTCATGCATACAACTACCATGCGCAGCAAACCATGGGCCGTGGGCCAATCCAGCCTGCCAGCTGTTTTTGTAAATAAACTTTTATTG
This sequence comes from Myotis lucifugus, assembly GCF_000147115.1. Taxonomy (NCBI): domain Eukaryota; kingdom Metazoa; phylum Chordata; class Mammalia; order Chiroptera; family Vespertilionidae; genus Myotis; species Myotis lucifugus. The sequence goes on along the minus strand of NW_005871687.1, from coordinate 253,516 downwards.
GGACGCAGCATGGCCATTCACTTCTGTACTGTCGGTGGCGGCTTTTAATGCAGGACGGAGCAGTTGCAACAGAGACCAAATAGGCTGCAAAACCTGAAATATTTACCTTCTGGTCCCTTGCCTGGAAGTTTGCTGACTCCTGCTTTTACGAAAGAGAACTCAGCAAACAGTGGTCCAGAGAAGCTGCCCCTGTCGGCGGGGTGGTAGTGACGTCTGTGGGGCGTGGGATGAGCGGCCCAGGCATGGAATTGTTGGACGTCAGTTCATGAAAACAGGGCTGGCATCCGCTGAGGCGGGGGCTTCCGCTCCTGTGAGAGAGGTACCTGGAGGAAACATGGGATTCCTTTACCACGTTCTCCAGCGTCATATCTGTCTCCACACACGAGGCCCGACAGAGGTGCATGAGGGCCGCTGACAAGGTGTGAGGTGAGCCGTGGCCAGACCGTGGCAAATGGACGTAGAGGAGGGATACTGGTGGCCAGCACGTATTGAGTGTTTATACGAAGTGCATTAGCCTTCAAGCTTCCTAACAGCCTATGAAAAGCTATCATTAGCTCCATTTTATAGATGAGAACAACGAGGCTGGGACAGTTAGTAAAATTACACGCCCAGGAAACAGCAGTGCCTGGGTCTGCGCCCGGGCAGTCTGACTCCAAAGCCCGGAACCGAACTGCGGAGCTGGGCTGCCTGGCAGGGCAGGAGAGGGGGCGCGCCAGCCACGTGAGGGCTTCTCACTTCCTGTCGTGGGCCTGGGACCCCCTGCTTCACCTGTAGGTCTTCCTCGGAAAGTGTCGTGTAGATGTGAACTATCCATACATTTTTGCAAATTGGATAACTTTTGAACTGCCTTGTGGGTATTCTTTTGTAAAATGAAGGCTCACAACCTTTTGCTGTGAAGCTGGGCGGTTTGCGGAGGACACACCTGCAACTAGCCATTTTGTGTTTTTTTTTTTAAATCTGTTGCTGTCTCTTTTATAATTAAATTTTTTTCAATTACACTTTACATTCAATATTATTTTCTGTTAGTTTCAGGTGTATAGCATAATGGTTAGACAACCATATACTTAAGTGTCCCCCCCATATTTCCAGGACCCACCTGGCCCCATACATAGTAATCACAGCATCATTGACTCTATTCCCTAAGCCAGTGATGGCGAACCTATGACACACGTGTCAGAGGTGACAGGCGAACTCATTTTTTTGGTTGATTTTTCTTTGTTAAATGGCATTTAAATATATAAAGTAAATATCAAAAATATAAATCTTTGTTTTACTATGGTTGCAAATATCAAAAAGTTTCTATATGTGACATGGCACCAGAGTTAAGTTAGGGTTTTTCAAAAAGCTGTACTTCACATCCTCATGACTATTCTGTAACCACCAACCTGTACTTCTCAACCCCTTCACCTTTTCCACCCCGTCTTCCAACCTCCCTCTTCTCTGGCAACCAGCAGGCTGTTCTCTGTATCTATGGTCTATTTCTGTTTTGTTTGTTCCTGTCGCTGTCTCTTTATCTCTCTGTCCCCACGTGCCCCCCTCCATCACGTGGAGGCAGGATGAGCCACAACCCAGAATCAGCGATAGGGAGGCTGCCCTGCTCAGCCCAAGGACAGCTGGGGCTGCCAGGATGCAGACGGACCCTCTGCTGACCACCGGGGAGTGGGCCCAAGGCTGTCGATGGAGCTCTGCCTGGTCCCTTCCTCACAGCACCAAGTGGGGTGTTTCCTAGAGAGGGTCAAGGGGTCAGCCCTCCTGGGTGCACCCACCCACAGAAACCTCTTCTCTCATTTCTCCCTCTTTGGGGGGATCTTGTGGACCCGCCTGGGGCCCGATGTCTGCAAGACAGGAGGTGCGGAGAGGGGGCGGGGCATCTGTCTGTGGGCATTTAAATTCCACAGCAGACAGACGTGGAGCTGACTGACACCCGCCCACTGAGGCTTCCGCTCTGATCTCAGCCCGGAGAGGAGGAGGCGGGCACGGGGTGTGCTGGCAGATGTCTAGGGCCGCCTGAAACCCAGGTCTCCGGGTTCGGGGGGAGTGGGACCGGGTCAGGAATATGCAGAGGCGGCCCTTTTCCTCTCGCAGCCTGCCTCCCACCCCGGCCTCTGGCCCCATGTTCCCTGATGTTTCGCTCCACGGGCACAGCCAGTTTGAAAGGTCCCTCCTGGGACTGTATCTCAGAGAGGGAGTGCAGGTCACGGATGAAGGGTAGGCACAGCGTGGCTCACAGCTGCACCAAGAAATGAGGAGCTGGATCGTGGGGGCAGCTTGTTGCTCCTCCCCCGCCCCCCACAAGGCTCCCTGGTTCCCAGGTGCTGGGCTGCTGTGAATGAGCATTCGAGGGCACCCACATGGCACAGTGAAGGCAGAGCGGGCAAAACTCGCTTCTGCGGGGGGTCCAGGCCCGGTAGAAAGAGGCAGGACCTCAGCTCCACATTCCCCCTAACACAGGTCAGGAGTCCCACTGGGCAGGCAGCAGCTGGCGTCTGGATGGGCAGAGGCACTGCCTTTGGTATGAGGTGCTGGCTCAGCCCGGCTGGTCAGTTCCCTGCCAGGCCATGTTGGTGATAGCATCCCCAGCAGGGTCTTGTGTGCCGTGCCCTGTAAGGCGAGGCCAGCACAGCCCTTTGTGACAGGGGCCAGGGCTGACCTGGTGGTCTGGGGTCACTCCGTGGGCTGCCGCCGGACTGGGCAGAGCATCTCTGACACCCCACCGAGTTCAAATGTCGCCCAAGCTCGTCAACCACTCCTCAAAGGTCTGTGGTCTCTGGCCTCCGAGTCCCTGCTCCTGTGGCTCTCCCTGTGGAGACTGTCCTCCCTCCTTCCACACCCAACCCCAACGCCCCCTCTCTCCTGACCCACCTCCCACCGCCCCATCAGAGCGACTTCATCCCTCCTCGGTGCCTGAGTCCTCTTGTCCTTACAACCTGCCGGGTGGGGTGAGGGCTCCACATTCCTGGAGGGAGACCACCTTCTCCATTCTGAGTCCCACCCTGGCCCCTGGCTTCCCTGCCTTGCCTGTCCCCCTGGGCTGTCGCCGTGTGTGGGATTACACGGGGTTGAGTGTAGACAGCCCAAGGGCTGGAGCTGCTGGCTCCATATGCTTGAGGTGGGCGTGGGGGCATGGCTCTGTCTCTGGCTGGGACGTGGCCCCTGCCTGCGCCCCCAGCAGAGCGCGTTCGCTTCACTCCTGGCTGAGCACACTGCATGCCTTTTGGGTGGGTGATGGGGCCTTTTTAACCAGTTCCAGCCTGGCCTTTGGGAAAAGTGCTGACACCAGGCAAAGCATAAACACCGACATTTGGTGACGGCCTTGCCCCCAGGGTTCTCAGGCAGACAGAAGCCGCCAGGAGGGGTGAGGGACTCAGTCAGGAGGGGCAATTAACTGAGTAATAGAGGGAGGACTAGGCTTGGTCCAAGACGGGGCTTTCATGTGGAATTCCAGGCGGCGATGAGGTTTTGAATTGTGCGCATGGGAATCCGAGACCCCCTTTGACTTAAACAACGAAAGCAGCCCCTACATCACGCACACCGGAGGCCTGCTGGCCCCAAGCCAGGCTTCCTGCTCCTTCCTGGGCACAGGGCCTGCTGTCCCATGTCAGAAGCTTGACCCCGCCTCCTGCCCCTCCCCAGGCTGGAGCGTGGTGGTGATGAGGGATCAAGGGGAAGTCCCCGCTGCATCAGTCACCAGTGCTATCCCTGTCACCAGAGACTTCCTGCTCCATCCCAGTTCCATCTCGCCTGTGGGAACAGGTGTGTGACTCCCGAGAGACGTGGAGACAGGCAGGGCCAGCCAGCCTTGCTCCGCCCCCGTCATAGCTGCAGCCAGAGCGCAGGGAGGGCAGGAGTCTTCCCGGATGCTCTGGCCTTGGAGGCCCGTGTCCAGGGCAGTTGCTGGGAGAATGGATCAGCATGACAAAACCAATCATGGCTAATAGCTGTCACCATTTATGGAGTTCTTTCTGTTCTCTCTGGGCCTTGTTTTTTGTGGTCTCCCATTTAATCCCCACAGGAACTCAGTGACTTGGGTAGGTGGTTTATTATGCACATTTCACAGGCGAGGAAACAGGCTGGGGAGAGTGACTTGTCGGGTCACACAGTAAGAAATGGGTGAGGTTGTCTGACACCAAGGTCTGTGGTGCATAACTTCTGGTGGGAGCACTGAATGGGGACTTCTGTCTCTCAGGGGACCTGGTTCCAGACTTTGAAGGACTGATACCAAGTCTTGGGGCTGGCCGCCTTGAGGTCACTCAGGCCAGCCCTCAGCTGTGGCCTTGCCTGGAGGGGCCAGGACAGAGCACTTGACTGTGCATTAGGCCCTCCCACCGGCGGAGTCTGACTCCTCACAGCATCCTTGGGAAGGAGCCCGTATGGCTCCTATTTCTCAGATGGGGAAACGGAGGCTCCTGATGGGAAGAGTCGGGACCAGAACTTTGGCCTTGACACCTGCTGCCTCCTCACCTTCTCCTGGGTCAGGGTGAGGCTGCCGTGTGGGCGTGGAGGTGAGTCAGGCATGGCACGTGGGCGGGCGGGCACTGCAGCTGTGGCTGGGGGGTGTGGCCTGCCTGGCGCAGAGGGCAGGTGGCCCAGCCAGTTCTGCCTCTGAAGCCTCATTCCAGCCATCTCTCTACCTGTGATGAGAGCCTCCCGCCGCCTCAGCCAGTGCCCCACCGGGGGGCCTTGGGCCCCGGGCATGCGGTGATCTCAGAGCAAGGGCAGCCGCCGCCACCCGACCTCACCAGGTGAGTGGCCACACAGGCAGCCAGTGCCCTTCAAAGCCCCGGGGAGTCCAGGGGGAGCCCAGCGAGGGGACCTATGGCGTCCTCTGGGCCATGTCTACCCTTTGTTGCTAGGCCTCAGGCGAGTGTTGGTGGGAGTGTGAGCCTCTAGCAGGGGAAACAAAGCCAGATTTGGGCTGAGCTCTTGGCCCTGGAGCGTGTGCCAGAGCACAGGGTCTGATGGAGCCAGGAGCCTTTCCCCGAGGGCCGGGGATCTGGGGAGGGAGAAGCTCACAGCTCCCAGGGCCAAGATGAGGCGCCTGTCTTTCTAGCAGGCCCAGGGATGTGGCTCTGTGGGCAGGAGTGATGGGACTTCAGGATGGGGGAGGCGGCTCTGAGCTGAGAGGGACAGGGCCCAGGCATTCATTCCACAGGTGCCGGGCCAGAGGCGTGGGGCTCCCTGTGCCTGTGGACAGTGCCCGGGCTGGGGAGGCACAACCTCCTACCTCCCAGGTGGAAGCCTGATCCAGAGAGAGGGATGCTGCGGCATCGAGAGAGTCTGGCTGGTGAGAACGCAGGGCCTCCTGGGTGACTCAGGGAGCTAATTACAGCTGCCGATGTCCCAGTCCGAGTTTTCCTGAACCACTTTGCCTGGCTGCCCAGTGCTGCCCACACCCATGGGCAGGCCCAGGGCAGAGAGGATGGAGCAGGCGGCTGCATGTATAGAGATACAGGGCCCTTGGGGACCATTCAGCCCATTTCTCAGAGTAGAAAACAGGCTCAAGGAGGAGTGAGAAACAGGCCTTTCATCCCTCTTCTTTACTCTTGGTCTTCACTTCCGTGCATCTGGCCGCTTACAATGGTCTCTCAATGGGCTGCTGCACCTGGTTGGCCTTGAGGCGCTTCCTCTGAGCTCCCTGCCCTGAGGTGCCCATACTCTGGGCCAAAGGCATTGGTGAACCACTCCTCCTCTCCCCAGGTTGCTCACCTTTAGTGTGTGTGTGTGTGTGTGTGTGTGTGTGTGTGTGTGTGTGTAGGGGCTGTGACATTTGTAAACCGCACTCCAGTCTGATGACAGCCTGCTCCAGGAAGCTCTCTTCTTTGGGGCAGGATCACCAGTGGCCCCACTTCCACTCCGCCCAACGGGGCTCTTACAGAAATCTGTCCCTCACCCCCACCTCCCTGACTCCGAGGGAGTTCCCTCAGTGCTGCTCGAGCTGAGAATGGCCCCCGTTAACTACAGAGTCACCTCCTGTCCACACAACCCTTTCCCATGGCCAGCCCACCCTTCCCATCCTGATGGCCCCCACAGCAGCCTCCCCTGGCCCCCGTCTCTGGTCTCCCCGTCCCACACACAGCCTGCTCTCTCCAAGGTGGCTGTCTCCTATGTAACCCGGGCCTTCCCATGTCCCCCGCTGCCCTGGGGCTCTGCCACAGCACCTGACTGGCGTCCAGGTCCTCACAACTCGACCCATCCTGCTCCCAAGCCTCTTGCTATCGGGGCTCCCCATGAACAACCACACCAGCTCCTTACCACTCGCTCAACTTTTTGACCCCTGGTCTTGGCATTGTCCTTCCTCCAGTCTCCTTAGAAGATGCTTCGGTCCCTCTTTCCAGCATCCTCCTCCCACCAGCGTGCAATCCAGCCACACTGACTGTCAATAAAGCAGGTCTGGACGGAGAGGCTGCCTCCTCAGTTGCTCCCTCCACGCGAACAGACAGACACAAGGCTGGTCGCACTGTGCTTTGTGTGGGCAAGAGAGAGCTGGTCAGTGTGTTAGCTACAGAGACCACCAGGTGCTGAGAAATCCAGAAACCAGAGGGGCTGAAGCTGTGTCATTAGGAGCACAGTGTCTAGAGCAGTGGTTCTCAACCTTCCTAATGCCGTGACCCTTTAATACAGTTCCTCATGTTGTGGTGACCCCCAATTTCATTGTTACAAATTGAACATAATGAAAGCATAGTGATTAATCACAAAAACAATATGTAATTATATATGTGTTTTCCGATGGTCTTAGGCGACCCCTGTGAAAGGGTCGTTCGACCCCCAAAGGGGTCGCGACCCACAGGTTGAGAACCGCTGGTCTAGAGTAAAGGGGGTAACAAGTCCTGTTCTGTCACGGAGAGCTCTGAACACAAAATCCGATATGAGCATCGAGAAAACAGCATTTGGCCTGGCTGGTGTTCTCAGTGGTTAGTGCATTGGCCTGCAGACCAAAGGGTCTCGGGTTTGATTTCCTGTCAAGGGAATGTACCTGAGTTGCAGATTTGATCCCCATCCTCAGTCGGAGCACGAGCTGGAGGCAACCAGTCAATGTGTCTCTCACATCGATGTTTCTCTCTCACTCACTCTCTCTCTCTCTCCTCTCCCTCCCTCCCTTCCACTCTGTCTAAAAAAATCAATGGAAAAACATCTACGGGTGAGGATGAACAAACAAACAAACAAACAAACAAACAAACAAATAAGAGAAAGCAGAGCTTATTCTCAGCAATCTACCCGGAGATTGGCCGGGCTGGACATGAGCAGGGGTGCTAGAGCAGGGAACAGGGAGCAGGGAGCAGGGAGCAGGGGGCAGGAAGCAGGGAGCAGGGAGCAGGGAGCAGGGGGCAGGGAGCAGGGGCAGCTTCAGGGACAGTCTCCCTGCCCCTGAGAGGGGTTGGTGGCCTGGGAAGGGAGAGAGTGAGCTCCCCATCCTAGGGGTATAAGCAGGGGCCCCAGGGGGTCTGAAGCCCCCAAAGCTCCTCCATGCCCCTGAGCCAACCTGAACATCTGTGCTCTGACTGTGTTCTAGCCATGAATGCCCACCCCAAGGAGATGGTGCCCCTCATGGGCAGAAAAGCCACCGTCACCAGTGGGAACCAAGTCGTCCTACAGGAGAAGCGGCCAGCGGAGATCACCCCCACTAAGAAGAGGTAGGACGGGGAGGCTTGGGCCTGGGTGCTGTGCGGGAGTCCTGGTGCTCACTCTCAGGGGCTGGACTGGAGAGATTCAGCCTCATCTGCGGTGACCTGGTGCCCAACTAAGTATAACCGGGTGGGCGGGGAAACCATGTCGTAGGCCAGTGATGGCGAACCTTTTGAGCTCGGCGTGTCAGCATTTTGAAAAACCCTAACTTAACTCTGGTGCCGGGTCACATATAGAAATTTTTGGATATTTGCAACCATAGTAAAACAAAGATTTATACTTTTGATATTTATTTTATATATTTAAATGCCATTTAACAAAGAAAAATCAACCAAAAAATGATTTCGCGTGTCACCTCTGACACGCGTGTCATAGGTTCGCCATCACTGTCGTAGACTCAGGGGGCCGAGCCGGGGAGGTCAGTGTGACTGGAATCATCAGGGGGGTGTCAGGGGCACTGGGGCAGGAACCTATAGGAAGACAACTGGGGAAGGTAAGGGATTGCTGGAGCCGTCTGGAGACAAGGAGCAAAAGGTGGGTGACATTACAGGTGGTCGGGACCCCACACTGGGTACTATTTTCATGCACATCCATTGTGTGCCCAGCCAGGTCACTCACCCTAACACCACCTGTGTAATGGGGACACCAGCAATGGCACTAACTCATAGGATGATGGTTAATTGGGATCGTGCCATCCAAGTACTCAGCCCGGTGCCTGACCCGCAGTCAGTGTCCAGCACATGTTGGCATTGATAGTATTTTTGTAACCTTGAGCTTCATTGTCATCAACACTCCACAGGGCCCTTGGGAACGGGGCAGGGCTAGGATGTTTTGACCACTTCCCAGTTGGGAACATGGAGCAGGGAAAGTACTTCTCCAGGGTCACACCTGGCTCCTGAGCTGCCTCCACTGTTGTCCCCCCACCCCCTCGGCCTATTTGTTGCCCCTTAAGCCTGAATGCCCCTCCTCCGCCCCAGCTGTGCTTCCCCTGGCCCTGGGGTGGGCCCACTGGTCTAGGCTGGCCCATTTGCCTTGCCTCCTCTGTCCCTGACCCAGGCCCACTCTTGGCCAGAGGTGAGCTTGGTGCGTTCCCTTATGTTGGTTTGAGTAATAATCACTGAGGTCTTCTATGTATCAGGTCTGGGGCAGGGACCAATGAGGAGACCCATGTGGTTGAAGTGCTGGATGGTTGGGGGAGTTTGAGGAGATGAGTTCCGTTGGGGCTGGGCCTTGGTGGTCGGTTAAGGAGAGTGGACAAAACTGAGTGGGGAGCCACAGAGGGTTTGGTGTGAAAGGAAGAGCATGGCGAAATTTGCATTTTGGAAAGGATACTCCGGGTGATCTGCATGGATGATGGATTGGAGGAGAGACTGTTGGGAAGTCCAGGTGATGAGGTCTGAGCCTGGGTGGTTAGGGGTAGAGAAAAGGGGACCGATCAGAGAGGTATTATGATCATGGGGTCCACAAGATCAACTATGGAAGGGGAGGGAGAATGAGGAACAAAAGACATCCCCTTCTTCTGATGGGGGGACCTGGCGGGATGATGGGACCATCTCTGACATGGGCATGTCAGAGGAGAAGGAGCAAGGTCAGGAGGAATAAGCTAAGTTCAGGTGTGAAATGTTGGCTGAGAGGTGCCCATGGGACATCCAGATGGAAGCTTCATCCCGGAGAACAGGAGAGTAAACTCGGAGATCAGACATGGAGATCAGACAGGTCTCAGTAGGACCATGGGGTGGCTTGGATCTCGGTGGGCTTGTCTGAGTAAGAGCAGAGAGATCCTTGAGCCAAGCCCCCAACCACCACCCTCCTGCCTCTCTTCCCCTCCCCCTTCCTCTCATGTTCCCAGAGGAGGTTTGAGTCTCAGAGGATCGAGGACAGGTTTTCAGGAAAATCCCAGGTTCTTCCAGCCGTCAAGCTGTAATTTTGAGCCCATGCCTGTTCGTGAACTTAACTCTAGGCTCCGCTCTGCCTATGGCCTTAATCAGCCAAGGGCCTGGGTGTGGGATGTGACCTTTTTCTCAGGACGTGGTGGCCCCTTCTCCTTCTGGAAGGCCTTTTAAGAGCCTTTATGTGTGCCTGCTTCTCCCAAGACCCTGAAAATGTGGGCATCTCCCTCAGAACT